>NC_133135.1:25460798-25762121 GCF_048418815.1 Hemitrygon akajei
TCCTCCAATCTTCCTTTCCCTTTTACCTACCATGATTTTCCCACTCCCTGCCCCCTTCCCACACTCAGTCCACAATAGAGGCCTATATTTGAATCTGGTTTATCATCATTCACACCTCATGAAATGAGTTTTGTTTGCAGCAGCAGTACAGTGTAATACATAAAATTACCACAGTACTATGCAAAGGTCTTAGGCAGCCAAGCTATATATATGTATACCAAGAGCATGTTGGTCAGACAAAAATGAATGGACTGCACAGGGAAGAGAAAAAGATAAAAAGCCAAGTTACAGATTCTGAAAGAGCACTAATCTGCATGCTGTTGATAAAAAAACTGACAATGATGATAGTGTCACAGGACTGTGTAACCTTGAGATTTACACCGTGTAAACTAATAATGGTCAAGCAATATGGCTTACACCAGAAGCAAATGGCACATTAATTAAAATGGAACTGGACACTTGCTCATCCTTTTCAGCCATTCCACAAAATGAGCTTGAATGGCATTTCAAAGATACTGAACTAAAGCCTGCAGATATCCAACTAAGAAAAGATAACTCCTGTGGGAATGATAGTTGTAACAGTGAAATACAACTAACATTGGGACTGTATGTGGTAAAAACAGGAGGGTCAGTATTGTGGGGATGTGAGTGGATGAGACAACTACAACTTGATAGGAGATCCTTCCACTATTTACATGTCACATCTCCTCAAAAGAATCAACTGAAAGCGAATTAAGAAATGTACTGTATGACACCACAATTGTCTCCAAGCTGTATACCATGAACTACCGCCCAAAAAGGGGTTAACAGGTGTTGGTGCCAACTTCTGTGCCTCTGGTTGGAAAACATATTGGACCAAGGAAAGACCATGCTGCTCAGAGGAATTGTGAAATAGATGAAAGCAGTTGTCCAACTACAATAGTTTTTTTTTTGTCGGCAAGTATCTGATATGTTCTGACATGTTAATCAGGCAGTATTTGCAAAATTTAGCTTGGTTATAAGCTGGAAGATAGTTCAAGGAGCTTCAGTAAAGTTAGAAGCATTCAGTCTTTATGAGTGTAAAGAAGCAGAATCTCCTCCGAGTGCATTGAGTTAATTGCGTGAACTTAAAGTGGGAGACAAAAAGCTGCTGATATACTGTAACAAACAAGACAAAATCTACAGATGCTGGAAATCCAAGCAACGCACACAAAATACAGCAGGAGCTCAGCAGGCCAGGCAGCATCCATGGAAAAGAGTAAACAGTCGATGTTTTGGGCCAAGACTGTAAGTCCGTGCAGACAAATAGCAAAGCGCAGCTGGATGAATGGAAGGCCGTCACTGGAGATATGAAAACAGAGCATTCGGCAGATGATGTCGTGGATAAGGAAACCAAAATGGGAGAGCAGATCATAAAGGGAGCAATAGAAGAATGAATAAGTGAATACTCCAGTGAACTAAATGGACCTTTCAAAGATCAAGATGCACATCCTAGGAAAAAGAAAAAGGAGAGGGATGACAAGTACAATGGAAATGGAAGAGGATAAACAAGACCCAATTTCTTGAGAAATTAGCAAATTCAGGGATACTTACAAGAAATTTGTAGAAGAAAAAGAAAGACAAGAAGTTGAAAATGACAGAATAGATAAAGAGAGAAAGATGGTGGGACCAGGAGGGAAGCAAGTATCCAGCAAGAAAAGCTTAGAAAAAGAGGCAAAAGGTGTCCAGAGGTGTCAGAACCAGTTCCTGCAGTCTCGCAGTTGGCTCCTACAATCACTAGAAACTGAGAATGCTTTCACAGCCACAAGCCTCACCTGCCAAACAGAGTGACCTCCCTTGTCATTGAAAAACATTATCCCACAAGAGTAAAAAACGCTCTATAGCAATTAAATATTTAGGCCTGAATGAAACAATTTAAAATTTTCTATGCTGTGGATGTCTACAGCATATAGCAGTTGTATTATACAGAATACTGTATAAACAGAGAATTCACCCCCCTCCGGGAAGATTTCATGTTTTATTGCTTTACAACATTGAATCATAGTGGATTTAATTTGGTGTTTTTTAACACTGATCAACAATCAACAGAAATAGACTCCTTTGCGTCAAAGTGAAAACAGATCTCTACAAAGAGATCTAAATTAACTACAAATATAAAGCACAAAATAATTGATTGCGTAAGTATTCACCCCCTTTAATATGACACACTGAGTCATCACTGGTGCAACCAATTGGCTTCAGAAATCACATAATTAGTTAAATGAAGATCTGTTTTTGGAGACTTGTGTGCAGTCAAGGTGCTTCAATTGATTGTAGTAAAAATACACCCTTATCTGGAAGGTGCAACTGCTGGAGAGTCGGTATCCTGGCTAAAACTACACCATGAAGACAAAAGAACATTCCAAGCAACTTTGTGAAAAAGGTTATTGAAAAACACAAATCAGGAGACGGATACAAGAAAATTTCTAAGTCACTGAATATCCTTTGTGTACAGTTATGTCAATCATCAAGAAGTGGAAAGAATATTGCACAGCTGTAAATCTGCCTGGAGCAGGCTGTCCTCAAAAACTGAGTGACCATGCAAGAAGAGGACGAGTGAGAGAGGTCACCAAGAGACCTATGACAACTCTGGAGGAGTTACAAGCTTCAGTGGCTGAAATGGGAGAGATTGCACAAACAACTGTTGGCTGGGTGCTTTGCCAAGTGGCAAAGAGAAAGCCACTGTTAAAAAAAACTCACACGAAATCTCAGCTAGTGTTTGGGAAACTCTGAAGTCAGCTGGAAGAAGTTTCTATAGTCTGATGAAAGCAAAATTGTGTTGCTCCATCCCTACCATGAAGCACGGTGGTGACTGCATCATGCTGTGGGGATGCTTCACTGCAGCAAGTCCTGGAAGGTTTGTGAAGGTAGAGAGTAAAATGAATGCAGCAAAATACAGAAAAATCCTGGAGGAAAACCAGGCGCTGTCTGCAAGAGAACCGCAACTTGGGAGAAGATTTGTTTTCCAGGAAGACAATGACCCCAAGCATAAAGCCAAAACTGCACAGGAATAGCTTAAAAAAACAACAAAGTTAATGCCCTGGAATGGCCAAGTCAGAGTCCAGACCTCAATCCAATTGAGAATTTGCGGATGGATAAGGGTTCTTCACTTCATCCATGCAATCTGACAGAGCTTGAGCAGTTTTGTAAAGAAGATTGGGGAAAATTGAAGTGTTCAAATGTGCAAAGCTGATAGAGACCTATCCACACAGACTCAAGGTTGTAATTGCTGACAAAGGTGCATCTACTAAATACTGACATGAAGGGGGTGAGTAGTTACAAAATCAATTATTTTGTGTTTAATAATTGTAATAACTTTAGACCAATTTGTAGAAATTTGTTTTCCCTTTGACACGAAAGAGTCTTTTCTGATAATCAGCATCAAAAGAGCCAATTTTAATCCACTGTGATTCAGTGTTATAAAACAATAAAACATGAAAACTTCTAAGAGGGTGAATACTTTTTGTAGGTACTGCATAGAATAAGCGAATTGCATATGTCATGACACTACCAAGTGATACTTGCACACGTCGCTTAAAGTAAAAAAAACTAAGTTATTTACATTATTTAGGACTCCCCTGTTTTATTTCAACTAGATTTATGTTTTGGAGTTACAAAACAGCATGAGTGACTAAGGTGTGAGGAAAGTCTGTTGTGCAAAAACTGGGCAAAAATCTCTGCAGAAATCATTAAAAAATTAATTTCAATTATGATGATATAATCAGATCTCAAAAGGAGAAAACCAGGTCCTTTTCTGATATTTTGAATCCAATTTCTTATCTTCATATTTAAAAAAGTGTGAGAGAAGTGTAATTAGCAGGACAGATGATACCACCCTTCCAATAATCTTAACTCTTTCTGTGATGTCACAGGAATGGAATAGAACAAGGAACACCCACCCTCAGAATTGGGGATTTGAAAGAAATGTAAATGAAAGTCGGCTTCGAATCCATGAGTTCTCTGTCAACTTCACCCCCAGCACCCACATTGCCAGGTTCGGGAGTAACCATCGGACTCCTGGGTCAGTATCACTCGCCTCAGCACTGAAGGAACTCTGCACTTGCGGCCCGCAGCCGTCAGGCCCCTGCTTGGCCCGCTTCACTCGCCTCAGTATATTGTATACATCCTTTGATGATAAACTTACTTTAAAATTGAAGCTACATGCAAAATGGGCTTGGGCTACTAAAGCCCAGAAAATTCAGCACTGAAATTTTCTGTCTTATCTGCTTTCATAATCTATTCCCATAATAAGTACATTCCAAATAGTTTTTCAGAAGTTTAAAACCAGCCACCAAAAGAAGAAAAATAGCTGTCCAAATCATTTATTAAGTGGCTATCCCTCCTCCCAACATGTGTAAATTCTGTAACTTCAGTAAATCCAATGTCCTCAAAAGGCTGCCTTGAAAACTCATTCTCATGGATTCAGAAGGCCAATATACAAATTCCCTCAGACTTAAATATCAGAACCCAGCCATTTGAACGAATTGATCCTCTGTCATGTGGCTCTCCAATTTCTCTTCATCCAGCTCTATCGCTGTAATCTTCCTGCCTTCTACTTAATACGTTCACGTAGTTTCCACTTAAACGCTACTCTGATCAATTATAGTTCTCAGTTGTAGCAGGCCTATGTCCCAACCACTCTTTCAGTTTCTCACAGATTTCCTCCAGGATTTCTGAGTGACAGAGTGCTGAATTTCAGACTCCCCCACAATTGAACGAGACTCCAGCATGGTATGTTGCCTCCCTGGTGCAAGGGTCAAGGATGTCTCTGAACGACTGCAGGACATTCTGGAATGGGAGGGTGAACAGCCAGTGGTCGTGGTGCACATAGGTACCAACGATATAGGTAAAAAACGGGATGAGGTCCTACGGTGAATTTAGGGAGTTAGGATATAAACTAAAAAGTAGGACCACAAAGGTAATAATCTCTGGATTACTACCAGTGCCACATGCTAGTCAGAGTAGAAATAGGGGGATATTTCACATGAATACATGGCTTGCAAAATGGTGCAAGGGGGAGGGATTCAAATTTCTGGGGCATTGGAACCAGTTCTGGGGGAGGTGGGACCAGTATAAACAGGACGGTCTGCACCTGGGCTGGACTGGAACCAATGTCCTAGGGAGAGCGTTTGCTACTGCTGTTCAGGAGGCTTTAAACTAATGTGGGAAGGGGATGGGAACAAGTGCAGAGAGACTGAGGGGTGTAAAATGAGGGTAGAAGCAAAAAGTAGTAAGGTGAAAAGTAAAAGTGGCAGGCAGGCAAATCCAGGGCAAAAAGCAAAAAGAGCCACTTTTCAACATAATTGTATAAGGGCTAAGAGTGTTGTAAAAACAAGCCTGAAGGCTTTGTGTGTCAATGCGAGGAGCATTTGTAACAAGGTGGATGAATTGAATGTGCAGATAGTTATTAATGAATATGATATAGTTGGGATCACAGAGACATGGCTCCAGGGTGACCAAGGATGGGAGCTCAACATCCAGGGATATTCAATATTCAGGAGGGATAGACAGGAAAGAAAAGGAGGTGGGGTAGCATTGCTGGTTATAGAGGAAATTAACGCAATAGAAAGGAAGGACATTAGCCTGGAGGATGTGGAATCGCTATGGGTAGAGCTGCATAACACTAAGGGGCAGAAAACACTGGTGGGAGTTGTGTACAGGCCACCTAACAGTAGTAGTGAGGATGGGGATGGCATTAAACAGGAAATTAGAAATGCGTGCAATAAAGGAACCGTGGTTATAATGGGTGACTTCAATCTACATATAGATTGGGTGAACCAAATTGGTAAGGGTGCTGAGGAAGAGGATTTCTTGGAATGTGTGCGGGATGGTTTTCTGAACCAACATGTCGAGGAACCAACTAGAGAGCAGGCCATTCTAGATTGGGTATTAAGCAATGAGGGTTAGTTAGCAATCTTGTCGTGCGAGGCCCCTTGGGTAACAGTGACCATAATATGGTGGAATTCTTCATTAAGATGGAGAGTGACATAGTTAATTCAGAAACAAAGGTTCTGAACTTAAAGAAGGGTAACTTTGAAGGTATGAGACGTGAATTAGCTAAGATAGACTGGCAAATGATACTTCAAGGATTGACGGTGGATATGCAATGGCAAGCATTTAAAGATCGCATGGATGAACTACAACAATTGTTCATCCCAGTTTGGCAAAAGAATAAACCAGGGAAGGCAGTGCACCCGTGGCTGACAAGGGAAATTAGGGATAGTATCAAGTCCAAAGAAGAAACATATAAATTAGCAAAAAAAAGCAGCACACCTGAGGACTGGGAGAAATTCAGAGACCAGCAGAGGAGGACAAAGGACTTAATTAGGAAAGGGAAAAAAGATTATGAGAGAAAGCTGGCAGGGAACATAAAAACTGACTGTAAAAGCTTTTATAGATACGTGAAAAGAAAAAGATTGGTCAAGACAAATGTAGGTCCTTTACAGTCAGAAACAGGTGAATTGATCATAGGGAACAAAGACATGGCAGACCAAATGAATAACTACTTTGATTCTGTCTTCACTAAGGAGGACATTAATAATCTTCCGGAAATAGTAAGAGACCGAGGGTCTAGTGAGATGGAGGAACTGAGGGAAATACATGTTAGTAGGGAAGTGGTGTTAGGTAAATTGAAGGGATTAAAGGCAGATAAATCCCCAGGGCCAGATGGTCTGCATCCCAGAGTGCTTAAGGAAGTAGCCCAAGAAATAGTGGATGCATTAGTGATAATTTTTCAAAACTCCTTAGATTCTGGATTAGTTCCTGAGGATTGGAAGGTGGCTAATGTACCCCCACTTTTTAAAAAAGGAGGGAGAGAGAAACCAGGGAATTATAGACCGGTTAGTCTGATATCGGTGGTGGGATGATAACAGCACATTTGGAAAGAGGTGAAATTATCGGACAAAGTCAGCATGGATTTGTGAAAGGAAAATCATGTCTGACGAATCTTATAGAATTTTTTGAAGATGTAACTAGTAGAGTGGATAGGGGAGAGCCAGTGGATGTGGTATATTTAGATTTTCAAAAGGCTTTTGACAAGGTCCCACACAGGAGATTAGTGTGCAAACTTAAAGCACACGGTATTGGGGGTATGGTATTGATGTGGATAGAGAATTAGTGGGCAGACAGGAAGCAAAGAGTGGGAGTAAACGGGACCTTTTCGGAATGGCAGGCAGTGACTAGTGGGGTACCACAAGGCTCAGTGCTGGGACCCCAGTTGTTTACAATATATATTAATGATTTAGACAAGGGAATTAAATGCAGCATCTCCAAGTTTGCGGATGACACAAAGCTGGGTGGCGGTGTTAGCTGTGAGGAGGATGCTAAGACGATGCAGGGTGACTTGGATAGGTTAGGTGAGTGGGCAAATTCATGGCATATGCAATTTAATGTGGATAAATGTGAGGTTATCCACTTTGGTTGCAAGAACAGGAAAACAGATTATTATCTGAACGGTGGCCGATTAGGAAAAGGGGAGATGCAAGGAGACCTGGGTGTCATTGTACACCAGTCATTGAAGGTGGGCATGCAGGTACAGCAGGCGGTGAAAAAGGCAAATGGTATGTTGGCATTCATAGCAAAAGGATTTGAGTGCAGGAGCAGGGAGGTTCTACTGCAGTTGTACAAGGCCTTGGTGAGACCGCACCTAGAATATCGTGTGCAGTTTTGGTCCCCTAATCTGAGGAAAGACATTCTTGCCATAGCGGGAGTACAGAGAAGGTTCACCAGATTGATTACTGGGATGGCAGGACTTTCATATGAAGAAAGACTGGATCGACTAGGCTTATACTCACTGGAATTTAGAAGATTGAGGGGGGATCTTATTGAAACATATAAAATTCTAAAGGGATTCGACAGGCTAGATGCAGGAAGATTGTTTCCGATGTTGGGGAAGTCCAGAACGAGGGGTCACAGTTTAAGGATAAAGGGGAAGCCTTTTAGGACCGAGATGAGGAAAAACTTCTTTACACAGAAAGTGGTGAATCTGTGGAATTCTCTGCCACAGGAAACAGTTGAGGCCGGTTCATTGGCTATATTTAAGAGGAAGTTAGATATGGCCCTTGTGGCTAAAGGGATCAGCGGGTATGGAGAGAAAGCAGGTACAGGGTTCTGAGTTGGATGATCAGCCATGATCATACTGAATGGCGGTGCAGGCTCGAAGGGCCAAATGGCCTACTCCTGCACCTATTTTCTATGTTTCTATGTTTCTATGAAGACATGAGAAGAGATTTGTAAAAGAAACAAAACAGCAGCACCATTAAACAGATCAAAAGCACAGAAGTCACAACGTCACGGACCTGTGCTTCAATGCTTATATCCTGGGCAGTATATTAAGAAATACCTTGTGGATCTTTCCCATGATGATACAGCTGATAATAGCTTAGATTCAAGGGCATGATCTCAATCTGCACCAGAATATGGCACTATGTTATCATGGAGTCAAGAAAACAGCCTCTTTTATGTACTAAAATATTCATTGAATGTTTCAATACTCAAAATATGTAACCGGTCTTGGTTAAACTTGTATTTTGTAGCATCATAATAAGATACAGACAATAGCAGCACTTCAGTAAAAGTCTTTACCAATTTGTTTTACCTTTATTATTGAACAGGTTCACAAATAAACAGCTGTTGAAAATGTCAAATGTTAATGAGGCAGGGCAATACTATAGTAAATTGCAGCCATTTTTCCGCTGCTGTGATTACCTTGGTACAGACAAGTACCTATAATAATAATCCCATCTTGCAATTCTCTAACCACTCTGCAGACTAAAGTGCATCAGCCCGCCATTAATCCCACTTATCACACTGACAGCTAGGTAATTACACTAGTGCTGCACCTAGGTAGTCCTAGTAAAATATCAGCTGCTGTTAAGGAATGCATGACGGGTAGGTTTTAAGCCCTTGTGGTTGATGATCATCAAGTGACGTTACTACTGACCTATTTTTTTAATGTGGTAATAAATTATCCCCTGACTAAAGTGTTGTGCAGATTCTAATGTGCAATTATAGAATAATAAAGGTGTACCATTATTTAGCATTTCATGAAATGCACACATGTGAAAGAGGTAAAAAAACATCATTCATCAGGATGCAATTAAATGTTTCAAAAGCAAGGAGATTTCCTAATGCAACTCTTTCTGAATAATTTTCATCACATAAGCAATAGATTTCTAAATCAACACACACAAAATGCTGGAGGAACTCTGCAGGTCAGGCAGCATCTATGAAGATGAATAAGCAACTGATGTTTCGGGCTGAGACCCTTCTTCAGGACTGGAAAGAAAGAGGGAAATTTACCAGAATAAAAAGGTGAGGGGAGGGGAAGGAGGATAGCTGGAAGGATAGAAGAATAGGATTGATTTCTACTTTGGTGTCCAAGTTGCAAGATGGATTTTAAGAACTTTCTAGCATTGAGGAATATACATATCTGCAATGAAGTAAAATGAGCCCAATGATGCAGCATTTCTTCCCGAATCATCAACAACTTTTTCCCCTCTTATGGATGCTGCTTGACTTGCTGAGTTCCTCCAGCAGATTGGCTGTTGCTCCAGATTTTGGCAGATGCAGTCGCTTGTGTCTCCACCAGTGAGTAAGTTATTGGTAAGTATTAGGTCATTTACGTTTTATTTTTACAAAGAACTCAAGAGCTTACTTTAATGAATTTACTTACCTATAAGTGGTAAATATTTGATTTTGTTTATACATTGTCAATTGTTTACTTTCCATGCGCTTGGCATAATTGGAAAAATCTTGGGATTAAGTATGTCATCTGCTAAAAGCATTCTTCAGCCATATTGGGTGAGGTTATGCATGCTACACCCACCTTGCGACAGCAATCTGCATCATGCAGAGCCTCGCAATTTAAAATCAGGACTGCATTTAGAAACAGATTATTAGCAGCAGATCTACAAGACTATATTTCCTCTATACATCAGTGTTACCATAATCTGCAGTTGACTGTCCTTCAAATATGCTGCTAATTTGCAGAAACTCGCAATCTCTGAAATTATAAAACAGGATCTGCTTTTCCAGAAGGCACAATGTACCATGTAAAAATATTATGTAGGCAGACACCTCATTGAAGAACCATTCACCCAAGTGTAAACTATAAAAAAGCTCATTTTTTTCTGAACTTATTTGCTAGTAACATTTATTGATGAAGAAATTTAATGTGGTCCATCAACTTGTATAAAGATTTGAAACAGAACAACATCCACAGTGACAAGAAAAGAGCAGGAAAATGGGACTAATGGCATTGCTCCCTAAGGTCTGGCGCAGCCTCGGTAGATGGAAATGCTTCCTTCCATAACAATTCTGTGGTTCTCAGTATTTGACACCTCCATTTATATTGTAGTGCTGGTTTTGTCAGTCGCTTTGGAGGAGTTAGCAGCAAAGCAGGAAAATGCATCCCAAATTCTGTGGTGTTAGAGGTGAACCACTTTAGGTAAAATGGACATGCAATTGCCTGGACCTAACATCAAGGTAGATGCGCATCATTATGTGATTATTATTCTTGGAGACTGGTTTGGCCCAGGAACTGACTGGGATCAGACACTGCAACACAATCTGCAATGTTTCTTTCTTATGTAGTGGAGAGTGTACTGACTGGCTGCATCACGGCCCGGTATGGAAACACCAATGTCTTTGAACAGAAACCTACAAAAGGTAGTGGATTTGGCCCAGTACATCACGGGTAAAGCCTCCCAACCATTGAGCACATCTACATGATATGCTATCGTAGGAAAACAGGATTCATTATCAGAGATCACCGCCACCCAGGCCATGCTCTTTTCTCACTGCTGCCATCAGGTAGAAGATACAAGACCACCAGGTCTCACACCACCAGGTTCAAGAACAGTTATTACCCCCCAACCATCAGGCTCTTGAATAAAAGAGGACAACTACACTCACTTGCCTATCCATTGAGATATTCCCATAATCAATTATCTGACTTTAAGAACTCTATATTGTTAGTGCTTCAGCTCTAGTGGCGTTAAATCCAGGTTGGAATCTCCTGCTGTTGCTGCTCACCCCTCTAAACCAATTAAGTAAAAACTCAGCACTGAGTTTACAATGTTGCAGGCAAAATTAGATACACGTGTAAGCCATAAAGCTGAAGCACAGAGTAAATTCCTGGTTAATCTTTTTCTTTAACTTTTCTTTCCTTATTCCTCAGAACCTTAATGACCTTAGACAATATCCACATTATTCCTTGCAAGTATCCTCTGCCCCTTTTACAACAATGTCAGTTGTGTGAATTTAATACAGAGATGTGAATCAAATAACTCAAGTAAGTTTTAGCATTTTCCTTTAATTGCTATTTAAATATTTCATGAAGAAAAAAAAATCAATGTCAGTGATGTGCATTGGATTTGTTTACCCCAAGGAGCAATTTAGGGACCATGGCCAATAGTTTGTATTCAGTCCATTAATGTTAAAACACAAAATTACTGCAACTTAAATGCAATGTACTACAGTGTACTACTGTTAGACACAAAGTGTCAAAAGCCTTGAGTAAGCAGTTCAGGTTTAGAATGGCTTCACAAAGTTCTATGTGGGAATTTTTGACTTTAAGCATTTCAAGCGTCTTAATTCACACCTAAGCAATTTGGGCAGAAATAAGTTTTTGTCTTTGTCTTTATATGATACAATGATTGACAATTTTGTAATATCAGATGAAATTATATATTGGAGTTCATGTTTTTAATTAGAAATAAAACTGTAGGTAGGTTATGATGCTGTCTCATTCAGTGAGCCCATTTATCTTTTGGGTCAATATTGCGTGATCTTATGAAATGTCAACAAAAGATTGTACAACAATTGGTCCAGGTCATGATAATCTATGATGGTATATAGAACAATATGTATCAATAACATTTTAGGTGCTACATGTTTATTTTAATACTGTCACCAACAAAGCTATTGTGCAATTTTTATTCTAAATCAACAGCATTTTGAACAGAGTGCAAATGCATCTTTGTTTATTAAATCTATTGTATTTCTTTGTTCTACTGTGAATGCCATAAGAAAATGAACCTCATGGTGATATATGGTGACATATATGTACTTCGATAATGAGTTTACTTTAAACTTGGAACTTTGAAATGCTCTAATTGAACATGGAAATTATTCCGTTAACATACTGGGATTCATAATGTATCAATAACTATTATGCAATTTCAGATCATAATTATACATAGGTGGTACATAAAACTTCTAAATGAAATATAAAATAACATCTCTGTCATTTTTCACCAGCTCTAGCATTGCATGCACAGTATGTCCAATAGATCTATGGCCTAATTCCATTGTTCTGCGCTGCTCTTCCCACACCCCACGATTTTAAATCTCAGAAAACAAAGTTTAAATAATGCAAGAGCAATTTTTTTTTCAGAAGAAAACTTTCTCGTACTTTAAAGTAATTTAATGTGCCTAAGTTTATTGTGCGTATATATTTTTACATCTTTAATCTTTACTTTAGTTCAGTTTTTTTCTGTGTAATTAACTTTGGCAAAATTAGATATTTTTAGGTTCTTAAAATAACATAAGCAAGTGGTTCAACATTCAGTTTCTATAACAAATTGCCACTAAACTTATAATGACACCTTCCCATTCAAAACCACCCACACTTACAATAATCTGGATCCACCTATGACTCTTGCCCAACTAATTTAATCAGTGATTAGTCCTACATATGATTTATTAATGAATGTTTCAGGAATTGCAGTCTTAAGTTAAATTGGATGACTGATATTAATAAAATATATTGTCAATAAAGATTTTACTGATGTGTTAAAAGAGAGGGATTTTTAAAATGGCATTTGTTTTTTTCTGTTATAGGTAGTATAAAACAAAAAATATATAATCATGGCCTAATTATATATAACATTGTGATAATTAGTAAAACAAAGTCAAACCCTGCACCATCAATCTCATCTAACCACCCATCCTGGGACTTGTCACATGACAGATCCTTGCCTCCCTGTTTTGGGGCAATATCTGGCCAGGGAAATGAGGTCTGGGAGTTACTGTTGGTCAGCCCTCCAAGAGACAACAAATCTAGAAGCAGTCTGCACATCCCAACAGCTCCCAGCTCAGAAATATAAATACCTTTTTCTTTTGGTCTTTGACTTCAAGCTGGAGGAAGCAAATGCTTAAGGTGAGCCTGATATTCTCCTCTGCTGCTAGATGGCTTTTCAGTAGATGAGCAGTTGTGAAATTAAAAATTAGCCATGGTCTTGGAAAATGGAAGTGTCGAGTCAAGACCCTTCATCTGGACCTTTTATCGTTTCCCTTTGCTTTTAAAGAAGAGCAGCTGAAAATATTTGGGCGAATACAGCCTGGATGTCCAGCTTTTTTAGATATAGTATACAGGACATTAGCCTCAAAGAAATTACACTGGATTACTGTTCGCATGCTTTTAATGGTTAAAGTGTTGTTCCCATTAGGGAGGTTCACTGGAAATAAGATGGAGCAGGAATGCAATAACCTGGAATGCATTAATCAATGCAATATCTATGTGCCAGTGTTGAAGATCCAGTTCTAGAAGTTCTATCCATGCTGGAAATAAGGCCTTCTTTATCAAACAACCATCAGAAATTTATTTTGTTGGAAACTGTAACAGTCTTGAATTTTAAACAATGTACAAAATGTATTAGGTTGGAACAGAACCTCTAAAATGTGTACATTCATGACTGACATGCAATATAAAAAAGATGCATTTGCAAACATTTTGTGGTCAGCATACTGTATATTCTTCAAATTATTAATTTAATACTATTTCACCCACCCCAATGTTATGTTTTGTAAATTCAAAGCATTAAACTAATCCAAAGAAGATGGGAGTCTGAAATATAAGAGAGGCATGCACACAATCACATGATAGCATGAAGGCATATGCAATTAACGTATTTTTACATCCAACCTGTAATGAATTATTTAAACATACAAGAATGCATAATTAACATACATACAAGATTACTAAAATATTATAGAAATATTAAATACACAACACTCAACTGCACTGTGGAATAAAGAGATGTTTAGTTTGCATTGCAGCATTCATGATTATTTTTAATATATTGGATCATTTCACTGGTGTTAAACTATGATGAGCAACAGCTCCTTAACCCACTGACACTGATCCCTATGCAACCATCCAGTCAACATCTCTTTGAACCTGTCTGCTTTGTTAAAGGTTATTATTAGATTTATCCGGAGAATTTATTTCATCCAAAAACGTACTCTGGGGAAGGGGAAAAAAACCCATTTCCACATATACTGGTCTGAAAGTAATCACGTGAAATGATTGACTTGATGCAGTAAAATAAATTATCATTACTTTCCACTCTCAATAACACCTTAAGCTCTTCTTCCATCTGCCGACCTCAGAGTTGTGGTCTAACCACACCGTACCAACAATGGTCTGGGAGGTTTCTGTCTTCAGGCTCACTACGTTACTTATCACAACCACAGTCTTCTTTCAAATATAAGACAGCTGTTACATGGTGCTTGATATCCTTTGATCCCTGAAGACCTCAGAGACATGATGCTCAAAAGCCTTCCAAGCACAGAATAATCTGGTTATAACGTTCACATTTTCATTTATTGCTCTTTAAATGATAGCTTTCTGACTCTACACAATACATTATTTACAGGATGCCCAACGTTGGCTTAACTACATCTGGCACTTTTATCTCTATACATGACAGAAATTACATTTAACCAATATCCAAAGATTAAGACACATTCCAAGACTTCATGGGGGATAAAAAGATTTCCTAAAATATACAAAAAACTTCTTAAAAAATTGTGTTTCATGCTAAAAAATGAACACACAGAGCAAGCAGTCCAAATAATTTGCAACTTTAAATGATTGTACTATTGTGTTAATTCCTGACAGTTTCGACCTCTCAAATTAATTACTTCAATCTCATAAAGCTTCTATTATAATTATGCTTAATGCCAAAAAGGAAACTTACTTTGCAGCGTGGATAAAGCTGGAAGATGCTCTAGATATTTACAAGTGTGCATCACACATTTAGTTGAGGAATGAGGCAGAAAACCTGGAAGCCAAGGCTTCAATTTTACTTTAGAGTCTGTGCACTTCTGTTCAATGATTAGAAGTCAATTGTTTTGGTAAGTTGTGCTTTGAGCCTAGCAGAAGATAACTGGCATATGGCAGGGGATCTGTTCACTCTGATGTTTAGATAGATACATGCACAGGGAAGTTTAGAGAGATGTGGGCTAAACACAGTTAAATGAGAATAGCTTATATCAACTTTGTGAACAGCATGAAAGAGTAGTGCCGAAGAGCCTGTTTCAATGTAGTCATACTGTGATTCTACTTCTCTGACATCTGCCTCAGGAGACAGGGCTCGAATGCAAGGAGAAGCATTTGAGGGGAGAAACATAACTGTCTCCAAGTCGTTCCTTGACTAAAGAAAGTTCCTATCAGTGCTATCTCCTGCTCCAAAAGCCTGTTCCCTTCCTGCCACAACTAAAGGGTTAATAGATGCTTGGAAATTCGGTCACTCACCACTAACTGAGAGACTATCCCTTTGTTAAAATGTGCCAAATTGCCTCCTGCGAAAAGAATGGCTGCCTCTCACTTGCCCCAGTTTACTAATCCTGGAAGTCAGTGGATCTCTTTGTCAAGAGATGGTTGACATTTTTATCTATTCTGAACCATCCCTCTAACCAAGCCACCATCCACTGTACTGCGATGGATTAAAATTTCCATAGCGGCTGGCATAATACTTTATATCATCAGCAATCAGGGTTCAATTCCAGCCACTGTCTATAAGAAGTCTGCACGTTCTCCCCATGACCATGCTCCAGTTCCCGCTAACATTCCAAAGGTGTACAGATTAATAAATTGTAGGCATCCTACGTTGGAACCAGAAACACGGTGTTACTTATGGGCAGCTCCAGCACATTATCATAATGTGACGATCATTGGTGCAAAGAACACATTTCACTATAAGTTTTGATGTACATGTGACAAATAAAGCTAATCTTATCAGATCATTTTGAGTCACACGTTTAATGAATATCATAGACCACTGAAGAAGCTGAAGATATTTAAACAACCCCCACCTCTCAGTGATTTTGAGATCTAATACCACACTGTTAATTTCTGGCCATTTATTTCAAAACAAACTGAAACACACTGATCTGTGAATTCTTCCAAGCATAAAAATATCTGCTAAAATGGGCCTCATTCTCAGGCAAAGGAGAATGATTTTTCTGAGCACAGGACAGGCAGACTCTCATGTACTGTATGTAAACAGATCTTTAGCACAATCCTGCACTGTAATTTGGGAGATCTGTACATAAGTGTATTTTTTATGCACAATGTTCCTTCACTCTTCAAACATCAGGCTCCTGAACCAGCAAGGAACTGATTCCACAACTGATGGACTCACTTTCAAGGACTCTACAACTCATGTTCTTTGTACTAATTAATTAACATTTTGTATTTGCAGTTTACATTCTTTTTGCATGTTGGTTGATTGTCAGTCTTTCTTTGTGTGTAGCTTTTTTTTTCCTTTTTCAATCTTTTTATTAATAGCAACATGATAAGATTAGTACATAGATAATGGGATTACAAACTTACAAAATTAAAATGAACATAAAAGGATACATAAGCAATAAGTACATTATAGTTGTCTTCCCAAATCATGAATGATACAAATATCATATAAACGAGTCAAAAAAACTAAGTAATTCATGTTGAAAAAAAACAGAAAAGAGAAAAAGAAAAAAAAATTAATACCCTAAGAAAAACTAAACTATTAAAAAAAAGGAGGAAAATAAATAAATAAACACATAAATAGAGAGATAGATAAATAAATAAATAGATGGGCTGTTTATAGTATCTATTTAAAAAATATCATCAGTGTCCCCAACTCCGATCCTCTCAACATATATATATATAATCAAAACCGGAAAAACAAATAGGATTGGAACAGGGTCAAATTACATCATGTGAAAATATTGAATAAATGGCCTCCAAATCTTTTCAAATTTAATAGAAGGGTTGTAGCTTTTTAGTGACTCTATCGTACTTCTTTGTCTATTATGAATGCCTGCAAGAAAATGAATCTCAGGGCAGTACCTGCTGACATATACATATTTTGACAATATACTTGATTTAAGTTTGAACTTCAAAGCAACGATGATTAACAGAAACTATTACTGGAAGTAGTAGAGGATGTGGGTGCGTAATGGTAATATTAAGACGGATATGGGACTTCTCCAGTAATCCAGTGGACATTTATGCTGGGTCTGGGTGAACATTCAAGGAGAGACTCTAAGCAGTTATCACCACTCACACCCACCCTGTTGTGTTTTCCATGTGGAAAAATCTCTGCGCCAGTGGTTAGCAGCATGTTTGGCAAATACATAATTTTTTATCAATAGTTTGCCAGAAGTTAAATCTCCACCTGCAGAATGTTGGCGTTCTGGTGCATTGCACTGTGCAGGGAATCTGGACTCAGCAAATACTGCATACTCATTTTGCTGCTCCACTATTCTCACTGATTACCACAATACATTAACAATTTCAACTTTGTCGAAAGTATTCCCGATACTGCCAGCAGGTTTCTTTCTCACATTCATCCTCCCAACTTTCTTTGCATAACCATTTCTTCACACTGGATATCACCCATTATACTCCTGCACTTTCTTTTCCACATTTCATATGTCTTGGCCAAATTTTAAAAAAATCTTACTTCAACTACCACTGCACTTGAAAATACAAAATATTGTTGAATCCATTCCCACTTTAAATGTGATTTTATTACAGGCATTTATGATCAAATTTTATTACATATTCTCAAATTAAAATCAGTTCATGTAAGGTTCAATATTGAAAGGTTACCAGTGCATATTAATTCCTCCACTCAGAGGTGAATCCAGTATTTCCTGTTTACAGAACATAATTGCTTCCAAAATAATTACAGATTTCTTTACTCTACCAAGAAATCTTTCCCAGAAGTTGATTTGTCTTTACATTAATAAAAGTTTCTTGAAGGTATTCTCAGTATTTTTCATAGATAGAGTTCATGGTGATCATAGAGTTAAACAGCATGGAAGCAAGCCATTTGGCCCGAGTGATCCATGCTGACTAAGGTGCTCCATTAAAGCTAGTCCCATTTGCCAGCTTTTGGTTCATTACATTCTAAACCTTTCCAATCCATGTACCTGGATGTCTTTTAAATATTACGATTGTACCTGCATCAACCAATTCCTCTGACAGCTCATTCCACATATATACAAAGAAAAGTTGACTTTCAAATTCCTATCAAATCATTCCCCTCTCATTTTAAGTCCATGCCCGCTAGCTCTTCATTTCCTAACCCTGGGATCTTATACACATCTATAACATCATCTCTCAGCCTCCTATGCTCCGAAGAATAAAGAACTAACCTCCAATCTCTCCTAAAGTCAAAATCTTTCCCTAAATCAGTCCTGGCAACATCGTTGTGAATCTTCCTTGCTCATTTATGAGAAGTGCATATTACAGGCATGACTACAATTTATTGTCTCTTCCCAGATCACTTGATAAGGTGATGGTAAGCTGTCTTCTTGAAGTACTGCAGTCCAATTACTGAAGGTACTCCAGCAATGTTATTAGGTATAAGTCCCAGAATTTTGACCAAATAGTACTGAGAGAGCAGTAAAATGCCAAGATGAGGAGTGACCCTCACAAAGGATGTTAAAATGATACAAGGCATAGGTAGAGTGGACAGCCAAATATTTTTTCACAGGGTAGAGATGGCTAATACAAGGAAGCATAACATTAAAGACACTCACAAATTTCTACAGATGTACCATGGAGAGCATTCTAACTGGCTGCATCACTATCTGGTATGGTGGGGGTGGGGGGGGGGGAGGAATACTATACAGGATTGAAATGATCTGCAGAGAGTTGTAAATTTAGCCAGCTCCATTGTGAGCACCAGCTTTGTAGTTTCCTGGACATCTTCCAAGAGAGATGCCTCAAAAAGGCAGCGTCCATCATTAAGAACCCCGATCACCTAGGTCATGTCTTGTTCTCATTGCTGCCATCAGGAAGGAGATACAGAAACCTGTAGGCGCACTCTCAACATTTCAGGAACAGCTTCTTTCCCTCTGCCAGCTGATTTCTGAATTGGAATTGAACTCATGGCCATTACCTCACTACTTTTTTATTTAGCTAATTAATATGTAATATCTTCTGTTTTATTCTACTATTCTACTATTTTGTATTGCCGCAAAGACAACACATTTCACAACATATGCCGGTGATATTAAACCTGATTTTGATTCTGATACTATACCTTGGAGACTCAAGTGCTCATCCAGATGCTTTTTACCTCTGTGAGAATATCTGGCTCCTCCACCTTCTCTGACAGTATAACCAATATTCTTCTTCAGATTCTCTCAAAATAGCTTATGTCTCATCTTAAATCTACATTATGTCCACTGGTCTTAGTTGCTTCCATCCTGGTGAACATATCCCATAAACCCTCTCAATATCCTTTGTACCTACACTTCCATCTTTGAACTTGTATATGAAGATCACTTCATTCCTCAATATTCTTCAGGGGCTGCCAGACCTTTTCTTATTGGACCCCCTCAAAATGCACCATCTTACAGTTGTCATTGCTTACTAACTTACTCACTAATCAATATCATTCTGTAAACTCTGACAACATTCCTCACTATCAACAGCATCATCAATTAACATGTTAGCTGTAAACTGAGCAATCAAACCCCCGACGTTCACACCACCAATCCATTGTTAAACGCTTCAAAATCTGGATCCTTTATAAACATAACTCAAGATGACAATTGCCAGAAATTAATAGCATTAGCTAAACAACAACTTTTGTTGCTTAAGAAAATACCTTTGATGTGCTTTATATTTAATTGCAAGTTATTGTAGCAACTTATTGCTGATCATGTAGTTTTTTTCCTACATTTAATTATCAACGTGTATTACAAGAGTATCTATCTATCAAAATACCATCATTTATCCTGCCATGCAGACTTTGAAACAATTTCATTTATAAAACGGTGAGTCATTTAAGTAATAGTCTTTCTTTGAATTTTGTATCATGGAATGATTTAAGCTAGCCCGAATACAGCTTGGAATCTAAGCTTTAGGCATGATGACCTCAGAATGCTCCTGAGTAATGATATTATGATTCAGAAGCTAAGATTTATTGTTTTCAATATAATACATGAAAATACAGTATGCAGATCCCGATGAGTCAATTACAGCTCCTGGCCTTCCCTGTGTGGAGCTGCTACCTCAACCAAAGCTAGAAAACTGCAGACTGTGTCTGTTTCAAACCTATCCTTGATGTAATTAAATTCTGCTTGAACGAGGATGTTCCAGGTAATCAATGCTTTGTTTGCATTGCTCACAAGGAAAAGTTTAACTCATTTTCTTAATATCGACATTAAAAACTGAGATGACCAAAAGAATCGTAATTTAACTAATCTTCCATGTATTACCACAATTCAAAATATTTAGTCTCCTTCTACTCACATTTCCTTACTTGCTCCAATCTAAAAGGCATTTCCAAATTTTATTACTGTGGTGATTCTGAATTTTTCTCAATCAGTTGATGGTTATCAAGCCCAACTTTTCACTTTATTCATCTGGAAGAAGTGAAGCTCAAATAATTTAAATATTATCTAGACTGATGATAAGATTTATTCAACACATAGTGATTTATGAAATTGCATTAAAACTCACACTATTGATAACATTATGTGACCATTTTTAAAGTCCAAAACCTACAAAGTTGCCCTTTTCATACTGGTTCCAAATCAGAAACTAACTAAATTTATCTATCATCTTATGGAAATGAATAGAACTGTCAATGAGACATTTCTTCAGGACTGAGAAGGGGAAGATGCCAGAATAAAAAGGTGGGTGGAGGAGAAGGAGATTAGCTGGAAGGTGATAGGTGAAGCCAGATGGGTGGGAAAGGTCAGGGGCTGGAGAAGAAGGAATTTGATAGGAAAGGAGAGTGGACAATAGGTGAAAGGGAAGGGGGAGGGGACCAAGGGTGGAGTAATAGGAATGTGAGAGGAGGTAAAAGGTCAAAATAGGGAACAGAGGAAGGAGGGGGGATTTATTTATCCCTGCAAGTGACCTAATTGCTACACCACCCATACACATCCTCCCGCATCTCCATTCAGAGCCCCAGGCAGTCCTTCCAGGTGAGGCAACACTTCAACCTGTGAACCTGCTGGGGTTGTCTATTGCATCTGATGCTCCTGATGCGGCCTCCTCTTCATTGGTGAGACCCGTCATAAATTGGGTGACTGCTTCTTTGAGCACCACTGCACCACCCACCACAAACGCGACTTCCCAGTGGCCAAGCATTTTAATTCTGATTCCCATTCTCATTCTGACTTGTTGGTCCATGGCCTTGTTTTGTGCCAAGATGAGGTCCCCCTCAGGGTGGTAGAGCAACACCTTATATTCCACCTGGGTGGTCTCCAAAGTGACGGCACGGATATCGATTTCTTCTTCCGGTAAAATAAATATGCCCCCACCCCTCTTTTCGTCTAATCCCCATTCTGGCTTTTTCCCTCTTCGCACCTGTCTATTACTCTCCTCTAGGTCTGTTCATTTCCATAGATACTGCCCGACCTGCGGAATTCCTCCTGCATTTTATGTGTGTTGCTTTGGATTTCCAGCATCTGGAGACTTTCCTGTGTTTAAATTTATCTATGTGGCAAATGAATTTATCTAAGTTGAAATAGCAAGGATTATTAGCAACATACTTAGTTAATGTATTTATTTTGCTATAAGACCTTCCAAATTCACTTGAACTAGAGCGTTCTATGCTTCTGCTATTTGACAAGATTTCAGATTTTGGACAAATCCCGTATTTCTGACCATTTCCATTTTTTTCTGAATGTGCCCTAGCTTCAGATTTGACAGCAGAACCAATTTGAAATTATAAGCGGATGGAGCCTGTTCCCAAAACAGAAACATAATTAATTAAATTAAAATTAAAAGCAAATGCACAGTATATATCATTTGTTTTCTGCTTTACAAACATCAAGAATAGCATTAACATCCATAGCAGCTGAGACCACGCTATGCTTTTAGTTTTGAACATTAAGTCGTGGTTAATGGCTACCTGTCACAGCTTTCTTTCACCCTCTCTTCCTCATCTTTAAATAGAAAGGTTGCATTTTGTTTCCTGCCAATATATAGAACTATTCACGAAACAGCTGAAATTTGGAAATGACTGCAGCCAATATCTCCATAGCGACTTCCTTTGAAACCTTAGGATACAGGTAATCAGTTGCTTGAATCTAATCTGCTTCCAATGCAAGAGGATCAAGGATTCGCCATATACATTTACATGTGTTAGGAACTGGCTGTGGTGTGTTGGAGAGGGTGTAACATGCAACATAAAAGCATCAACATTCAACAATTATAAAGAATAAAGAAGTACGGCATATAAAAATTAGAAATAGAGAGATTGAATAAAATGTGCATAACTACAATAATGTGGCCTCTACATCTATTAGTGGCAATGAATTCCATAGATTCACTACCACCTGGCTAAAAAACTTCCCCCTCATCTCTGTTCTAAAGGGATACCCCTTTATTCTGAGGCTGTGCCCTCTGGCCCTAGCGTCACCCACAACAGAAAATATCCTCTCCACATTCACTCTATCTAGGCCTTTCAATATTCAATAGGTTCCAATGAGATCCTTCCCTCATTCTTCGAAACATTCGCAAGTACAGGCTCAGAGCTATCCAACACTCCTCATACATTAACACTTTTTAATTCCCAGAATTATTCTTGTGAACCTCCATTAGACTCTCACCAATGCCAATACAAAACTGCTCACAATGCTCCAAGTGTGGTCTGACCAATGCCATATAAAGCATCAGCATTATTTCCTGCTTCTCGCTTCTAGTCCTCTCAAAATGAATGCTGACATCCCACTTGTCTTCCTTACCACCAGCTCAAACTGCAAGTTAAACCTTAGAAAATCCTGCAAGGACTCCCAACTGCCTTTGCAGCCCTGCTTTCTGAATTTTCTCCCCATTTAGAAAAAAGTCTACCTTTATTCTTCTACCAAAGTGCATTCCATACACTTCTAAACACTAAATTCCATCTGCCACTTCTTTGCCTGTTCTCCTAATTCTGCCTAAGTCCTTCCACAAATTCCCTGATTCAACGTTACCTGCCCCTTCACCTATCCATATCGTCCACAAACTTAGCCATAAAGCCATCAATTCTGTCATCCAAACCGTTGTCATATAACGTGAAAAGAAGCGACCCTTGTGGCACACTACTAGTCACCGGTAGCCAACCGGAAAAGACCCCTTTATTCCTACTCATTGCTTCCTGCCAGTCAGCCATTGCTTTATCCATGCTATAATCTTCCTTATAATACCATGGGCTTGTAGCTTGTTAAGTAGCTTCATGTGTGACACCTTGTCAAAGGTCTTTAGAAAATCCAAGTAAACATCCACTGCCTATCCTGTTTTTTGCTGACTTTGGCTGATTTTACCATGTGCCCTCAAGTACCCCAAAACCTCATCCTTAATAATGGAGTCCAACATCTTCCCTACAACTAAAGCCAGGCTAAATGATCTATAATTTCCTTTATTTCGCCTGGTGCCCTTCTTAAGAGTGAGTGACATTTCAACTTTCCACACCTCCATAACCATTCCATAATCTAGTGATTCTTGAAAGATCATGACTAATGCCTCCTCAATCTCTTCAGCTATCCCTTTCAGAACCCTGGGGTGCAGTCCATCTAGTCCAAGTGACTTACCTACCTTCAGACCTTTCAACCTCCCAAGCACCTTCTCCTTAGTAATAGCAACTACACTCACTTCCGCCTCGTTACAATTTCAAATTTCTGGCAAAATACTAGTGTCTTCCACATTGAAGACTGACACAAAATGCAAAGTACATCTGCCATTCTTATGTCCCCCATTACTACCTCTCCAATATCATTTCCCAACATTATCCACTCTCATCTCTCTTTTATTGTTTATTGGAGAAAAAAACTTTGGTGACCTCTTTTGTATTATTAGCTAGCTCACCTTTATATCTCATCTTCTCCTTGTGGCTTTTTTAGTTAGCTTCTGGTGGTTTTTAAAAAGCTTCCCAATCCTCTAACTTCCCACTAAATTTTTCTCTATTATATGCCCTCTCTTTTTATGTTATGCTATTTTTGACTTCCCTTCTCACCCACAATTGCTTCATCCTTCCTTTAGAATACTTCTTCATCTTTGGGATTCTTATTTATCCCCAGAATGTCCAGCCATTGCTCTTCTGCCATCATCCTTGAGAGTGTCCTTTCCAATCAACATTGGCCAGCTCCTCTCTCATGCCTCTCTAATTCCCTTTTATTCCACTGTAATTCTGATACATCTGATCTTAGCTTCTCCCTCTCAAACTGCAGGGTGAATTAGGTAGCAATGGCGGATGAGAAGATTCTTTCTCTGAAAATCTTTCAAATACTGATTGTTTATTGATGATAAATCCTTTCTATTTCTCGTTCAGCGCAAACTTGTAGTTTTCCACCAGACGTATTCCGTGTAATAGACACAAAATGCTGGAGGAACTCAGCTGGTCAGACAGCATCTATGAAAATGAATAAACAGATGAAGTTTCAGGCTGAGACCCTTCATGAGCACTGGAAAGGAAAGGGGAAGATGCCAGAAAAAAAATCGGAGGAGGTGAATGAAGAGAAGCTAGAAGATGATAGGTGAAGCCAGGTGAGTTGGAAAGGAATAGGAGAGGAGAGTGGACCATGGAAGAAAAGGAAGAAAGAAGGGCACCGACGGGAGGTGATAGTCAAGCAAAGAGAAGAGGTAAGAGGCCAAAGTGGAGAATAGAAGAGGAGGGAAAGGAGGGGGGAAGAAAAAAAGAGAAAAACATTACCAGAATGAGAAGTCAATGTTCATGCCATCAGGTGGGAGGATACCTGGACAGAACGTGAGAGTAGGAACATCATGGCAGAAGAGGATCATCGTGGGGTAGGTATTATGGTTGGTCACCAAGAAAGGCTTCTTGATAGGAAACCGATACACTTAGGGACTGGACATCCATGGTGAAAATGCGGAAGTCAGGACCAGGGAATCAGGAGTTGTTGAGTACATCAAGAGCCTATAAAGTGTGTTGAAGAGCTTGAGAGCATTTCTATGTCTTGAATGGAAGTATTCTATGTCTTTTGTGAAGACAGACACAAAACACACTGGATTTTGGTTAATTGCTCTATTGGTTAATCAGGGCAGCTGCTTATTTGGGACAACTCTTAAAGAACAAAACCTAATCGAGAAATTTACCAGGATTTTCTTCATTTATTTGGGACACTATGTCACTTAATCAGGGCAAAAGACTTATGAACAGTTTCTAGTCAAGTGTCAGTAACGTGCACTTGCTTGGTGATTAGACACTACACTTTACTTCGAGTGAACAGATTGTAAATAGAGCATGTGCTTGTGATCAAAAAGCAGAACTTTTTTCTCTGACAGTTGACGAGAAAAAAAGCAGTAAGACAACTCCTAACTGTTTTGCTCACAGCAGTTTCAAGCATCCAGAAACAGCTGAGTCTGAAAATGAAATGATTCCTCTACTTCAACATGTTAGAAACGACAAAGGATTTGAAGGTATTGACAATCATCTTGAATGTTACAAAGAAAATAAAGAATTGGAGGATGCAATCATTGACACTATTATATGAAGACAATTCATTATCCGTGCTAGGTGTCTGCACTGATTGTGTTCACTTACAGTCAAAAGAAGGCGATGAGGAATTCCTCCATCAATAAGTATTAGGAACTAATACACAGTTTTATAATACTGCAGTAGTATTGGTCATGTTCTAATGTGTTCTGTATTTCTTTTAAATACATAATTTGCTACTCAGTTTGTTTTTTATATAACTTTTAACCATTTCAATAAATTTTCAGTTAATTGGGGTAGCCACTTAATTAGGCCAAAATGTACTGGTCTTAATGTGTCCCAATTAACCGGAATCCATTGTACTTCTTTGATTTCTCAGCTATTACATGATTTCTCTGAAAGGAAACCTCATTAATTTTAGTGTTTTATTTTCCTCATTACACATGAATAGATATCTTTATAGTCTGGTGTGGAGTCTCTCCAAACTACTCCAGTATTCTGTTTTCCTTTTGCTTACTAATGCTTTCACATCCATTGCTGAAGTCTAAAATTCTCAAATCGTCATCTTTATCGTTTTTTTGCCAACGTTGGAAGTCTCTTCCTTTGACTTGCCATTATCTTGATTAGCTCTAGCTGGACCACTTTCCGTGTTGTTTTTATGCTTAAATAGATATATATTGCTTGCTCAATGAATATCAACCAATGCTCATTTACTGTAATACCTTTTCATTTAGTTTTTAATCTACCATAACCAACTCATGCCTCCAGCTTTCTTATTTGCTTTGTTCAAATCAAGCACACTGACAATGACTTTTGTTTAATCTGAAACCATGTTATATAAAATATCATATGATGAACACTGTGTTCTTATGTTTATCAATTTACCTTTTCTCCACACAATACTGCATTTAAATAGCCCTGTTCCTTCACTGGTTCTCAAAATACTTGTGCGGAAAACCACCTTACATAACTTTTCTGAATTCATGCTTGATATGCTCACTCTAAATGTAGATTATAATTCCTCATGATTACGATGTTATCTTTCTTATATGCACTTCTAGTTCCAGATTTATTTCTGCAACCTTTATTACAACTACTATTTAGTGGCTTGGTGCTATAACAACACCCCACAAAAATTGCTGTAATTTGTTGCTTTTTAGCTTCACCAAAACTGAATCTACTTCCTGATTTTCTGGAGTAAGATCCTTTTTCACTACTATCCTCATTGTTTTCATTAATATCAGGGCTATTGCTTCAATTCTGCTTATTTTTCACATATTCCAGAATATTAATCCCATCTGTAGTCATTTTACAATCACATCTCTGTACTGCTTATTACACTGTATTTCTATTAGTGTTAATAATTCATACATATTGTCATTAATATGTGTATTCTGATAAAGAGATATCATTTTAGCATTTTTTCCCATTTTCATTACTCTGTCCTGCTTAGAGAGATATACTTGTATGCTTTATGCACTGCCTCTTCTTAAAAGTCTTGTGTTGCCATTAGCTACTGTCACCCTTAGGTTCGGCCAACAGCATTAGTCTAAGGGAAGACAGTCTCTGGCCCCACTAAAGTTGTGAAATTGTGTTTATGTAGATGCTGCGTGATGTTTTTCCATTACAAATCAGTACCACAAAATAACAAACAGTACACCATATGCAATTAAACAAATGAGCTTTATAATTCTTAATTTGACTATAAGATTACTAAAGAAAACAAAAAGAAAAAGGGTCCATGTTAATGAAAAAGTCTAATGCACGTGTTGGAGCTCACGGTTTTCCTGTCTGGTTCATTCTCCATCAATTTCCCCTGGGTGTCATCGACTCCAACCCCATTCCAAGTCCGCTCCATCCTGTGGACTACAACCTCTCTATTCTGGCATCTTCTCTCTCCATCTTCTACCAAACAAAAGCCCGCGAATGACTTGCTCTCAGGCACACAAGAAAGAAAAACACTTCCCTCATTGGACACCGTATATTCCAAAGATACCATTATCGCTAATCATAACCGAAACACTGCTGCTACAGAGAAACCATTACATTAGCAGTGAAACCTTTCCCAAGGTGCTACACTACAGTTTGCCAATGCACATAATCACCATATTGCTTCTTTTCCATCACCAGAATCTTTTGTCACTCAATTTAGCTGAAAGCCTTAACTACAGCCATAGTTATTCAATTTCATTCATGATTGGTTCTAGCATGAATCAAATGAAGTTTTTCCCAATGGATCAACTGCTCTATCCCTAATAATGATGACAGTGTCCCACGAATGGAAACCCACTTATTCTGCACAATTTTCTAGTCATGAATTCAGTTCCCTGATCTGATTTAACCTATGTGAATTTGTTTGTGATTTAGGTCATAATCCAGAGCTAATTTGTATGTAGTTCTGCTTTTTAAGTTAAGCCTTAGATGCTCAGAAGAAACTCATTCTTTATCATATCTATGTCACCGCCTAGTCCAGAAATGTAGATATCTCCCCAGGGCTAAAAGGAAATATCTTTACCCTGTAGTCCTGAAAAGACATCCACGAGTCTGATACTAGGCAACCAACAGAGTTTTCAGATATTGCAATTACAGCTACAGAAAACAAGTGGGCACCTTCTCCCTCACCTGGTCACTCGCATTCTCTCTCACCAGTCACCTACCTTCCACTCACCTGGGTCTCATCAATCACCTGCGATCTTCTACCTTTTCCCCTCCCCCACCTGCTTATTCTGGCCATCAGCTAGAGAATTGAGAGGAGAAGGGTTGAGAGAGGAAAGAGGGCAATGGGGATGGGATGTGCAGAGCAGCGGGAAGATGAGGTCATTCTCTTCTGCCCCCCTTCCTTTCCAGCTTTGATGAAGGGTCTCAGTCCGAAAATTCAACTGTTCACTCCCCTCCATAAATGCCGTCTGACTTGCTGAATTCCTCAGGCATCTTGTTTGCGTTGCTTAAGAATCCCAGTATCTGCAGAGTCTGGGTTAATAAGTGAGAGCGTCCTCAGGGATAAACACCATTTATTTTTCACAACCTCACCTTGAGTTAGCAGAGTTCCATCTCAAACACCCAAAATGGCAAGTGGAATTGTGAGGAATATGGAGGGTATCAAAGCAGTTAATTCACAGGACTATTACTCAAGGGCCCTCCCAATGGATCCGCTCCCGTTGTCCCCAGCAATACAAAGGCTACAGGAGGCTACATAGCCATGCGTAAGTGGATGCATGCACGGTAACAAAACAACGAGCCCAGTGCAACAAATGCACCTGACGATAAATGCATGCACATGAATACATCAGAGTTAGGACTTGTCATGAGTTGAAGGCTTTCTGAATCACTAGCCACTCATTAGTTGGCTCAATAATCGCTCAACATTCCTTGGTAAAGCATCATTTATGAATAGCACAAGAACCACAGGGGTTTAGCATTAAAAAAAAACATAGTGAAGGTCTATACCACAAGCACTCAGTAAATTAAGTTGTCACTTTTAATATACCTACTGGTCCATCATGTTATTTGCAGAAGAGGGATACTTTTCAAAAGTGAAGTTCTTAGCCAAAAATAAACAGCTAGAGCAACTAACATTTTTTGTGTTATAAATATCTAATAAAAGGTTATGTTACCGAGAACAGAATACAGAGAGGGACTGTGCAATAATATGCATCTATATTCTCACTGGCTGTGTTGCCTTTCATCTGTTGCTGGTTCTCTTCCAGAATTTCCTCGAAAACCATTAAAAATGTGCATCTCTGGAGATCAGCGTGTTCCCTCTTTTGCCTTCCAAACATCCAGTGCATTGAACTCACCCTCCACTGTTTGTTCAGCGATAGTCCCCTTAGATGTAAGACTCTAAACCACTTCTTACCATCGCAGACTACCCATTTTTAAGGAGCCAGTTCTTTTATTTCTCTTTCCCTTAAAAAAAAGGTGCCTTGCATACTGGAGGCATGAATAATAATGTGAATGCTGAGTCAAGATTACAATCAAATCAGTGATAATTTTATTAAGTGGTAGAGCATGCTTGACAGGATGAATGACATATTCCTCCTCCTAATTTGTATATAATACCAAGAACTGCAGAGGAACAGAGGGATCTAGAAGTCAACTTCTGGAAATCCCTGAAGGGTAGTAGAAAAAGTAGATGAGGAAGGATTCCTAAAGGCTTTAAGATGTCCAGTTAAGAAATACAGTACAATTTCTTGAGATACAATCCAGATTCTTTTGAACAAAATCAGTGACTGAGAAAAAGAAGGTCAGAGCAGGAACAGGGTGAAGAATTATGATGATAAGTGATGGTCAGCTTTGCTCTATCACTCGGAGTCTATACATAAACTCCTATGTTAGAACATACATCACAATGTCGAGCCTTGAAGATTCAGTTAGAATGCATGCATGTGACTGTATATGCATGCTTTGCACGTGTGTGTGTGTGTGCGTGCACACACACGATTGTGCTTATTAGTGGTCCACAGAAGCAACTAGATGTGGACTAGGAGTTTCAGACATGTTACAGAAAGAGGCTAGCAGCTAGAGAATTGAGAGAGAAGGAGTGTGTGGTGGGGGGTGGAATTAGGTCATGTACCAGTGGAAATGAAATGGTGGATTATTATATTATAGACAGCTGTGCAGTTGAGTACATGATTCTAAAAATAGCAGTTAGATGTAAAAAGTAAATAAAGCAAATGACATTTTGGACAGGGATTGGAGTTTGTGAATTGGGTGGTTTGATTATGGTTGCACAGGGGATTGGTAATGCCACACTTGGAAGATTATGCAACACACATAAAATGCTAGAGGAACTCAGCAGGCCAGGCAGCATCTATGGAAAAGAGTACAATGAACGTTTCGGGCCTCGATCTTTCAGCAGGACTTGGAATACTATGATCCTCTTACGTAAAAAAAAATGCATATATTGACATTAATGGTAGTTTGAAGGAGATTCACCCAGGGCAATTCCTGTGGTGAGGAAGTTATCCTATTAAGAGAGGCCAGACAGATAGCTTTTATACTTCACTGTGGTGGAACCAAGTCATAGAAACACAGAAAACTTATTGCACAATACAAGCCCTTTATCCTCACCCCAAGACTTTCTTTGAAGAAGGAGGCTCAGAAGGCAAATTGAAAACTTTAATTTATTGGCTAAGGCATGGAAGCAGCTACAATAATGGGTACCATTCTGAGCATCACAACACAGGGATGATACAACAGCACAAAAGTGAATGCTGATGCAGCAGATGTTGCCGGTACTGAAGAAATATTGTTACAAGAAGTAACAGACAGTACTCTAGAGCAGTCACAATCTCATAGGCTCCCTATTCGACTTTGGAGCACCTACACAACAGCAAAATATTTTACAACTTAGCATTCAACACTATCAACTCCTTGGTAATTTCCAACAAACTTCAAAACCTGAGCCTCTGTAGCTCTTTAGCTACTAAATCCTTGATTGCTTCATTGGGAGACTACAGTCAGTATGATTGCAAATAATATCTCCCCTTTGCTGACCATTAACACAGGTGCATCTCAAGAATGTGTGTGGAGCCTACTGCTCAACTCTCTCTGCATGCATCCGTGTGGCTAGGCACAGTTCAAACTCCATGTATAAATTCACTGATGACACTACTCTGGTTGGCAGAACCTCAGATGATGATAAGTAATGTTGTGAAAACAACATTGCCCTCAATGTCAGCAAGACCAAGGAATTAATTGTGGTCTTCAGCAAGGGAATTTGGCTGACCTACAACCAGTCTTCACTGGGGGGGTTAGCAGTGGAAAGGGTGAGCAGCTTCAAGTTCCTGGGTGGCAACTTCTTGGAGGACCTATCCAGGGGCAACACCATCAATGCCATCTTCAAGAAGAGGTGCCTCAAGAAGGTGGCATACATTATTAAAATCTCTCACCATCCAGGACACGCCCCATCAACGTTACTATCATCAGGGAGGAGATACACAGTGCCTGAAGACCAATACATAGTGCTTTAAGCACAGCTTCTTCCCCACCATCATCATCATCCATGAACCCATGATCACCATGTCATATTCATCTTTTGCACCATTTATTTATTTTTGTAACTTATTCAGATGTATTACACTGGGCTGTTGTAAAACATCAGATTTTATGGCATATATCAATGATTCTGATTCAGATTATATTACTGTTTTTCTTCATTTTAGAAAAATAGAGAATATTTAACTAATGTCAGCTCTGACCTTTGAAGGTATATAAAATCATGGCAGGAAATACCTATTTACAATAAAGAGATGTCAATAACTGTGGGAATAGATTAAAATTCTGACAAAGGATTGTTGACCTGCTGAAGTTTTAACTCTGTTTCCCTTTCCATAGATGCTGCCTGATCTGCAGAGCATTTTCAACATACTGTTTTTAATAATAGAGAGAAGTTAACTAATAGAGAGGGGAGTCAAGAGGTGAGTGACAGAATGTAGAATGTACCAACTGAAAGGATGGTAAAGACTGAAAGGATGGTAAAGGCTGAAAATATTGCCATTTTTATCACAAACCTGGAGTGGGTCCATTCTGAGGAAGCTTTGGCTTTGCACATTGGGTCAGCGACAGGAGAACACACCATGCATATTCTGTCCTTAGGTAGATGGAACATCGTACATAATTTTCTCTAGATAATTAATGATACTATATATATATATATATATATATACACACACTCATTTTTATAATGTATGGTTTCAGGAAGGAGGGCTTCAGAGTTGTGGATCATTGTGCACTCTTCCAGGCTACGTAGGATCTATACAAACAAGATGGTCAGCACCTGAAATAGAAGGGAATTTATATCCTTGCTGGGAGATTTGGGAGGATTTAAACTCGGGTGGCAGGAGCATAGCACAGGGCAACAGGTAGTAGGGATGAGGGCAAGAGAAATAATATGGCAAGTAAGACTGAAAGGAAAGATATCAAAGGGGGTAGGGGCTAATAAAATACTGTGGGCTGAAATGCATTTATTTCAATGTTGGAAGTACTATGGGTTTGGAGGATGAACAGAGCCTGGATCAGTGTAGTGAATTGTGATGTTTTTACCATTACAGAGAGCTGGTTGCATGATAGACAAGACTGGCAGCTCAACATTGCTAGGCTTTGTTGTCAGAGTGGAGAAGTAGCTGAGGGGTTGCACTACTGATAATTGAGAATGTCACAGTAGTACTCAGGGAGGATACGCTGAAGGGCTCAACTGTGCAGATAATCTGAGCGGAGATCCAAAATAAGAAAGGCTTAATTATGTTATTGGGGTTACACTGTAGATCTCCAATAGCCACTAAGAGGTGGAGGAACAGATAATGTAGTCAGATTATGAAAAGATGCAGAAATGATTGGATTGTCATTGCAGGGAGCTTCAACTTCCCCAGTCTCAACTGGAACTTTCTTAATGCAAGTGGTTTAGACGTGACAGGATTTCTTCGACACATCCAAGAGGGGTTCTTGAAACAGTATGTGGAGAGTCCAAATAAAGGAGAAAAGTTTTGGGAAATGAGTTAGGTGGCAGACCTGTTACTGGGTGAACATTTTGGGAATAGTGATCATAACTCATTATGTTTTATAATATTTATGAATAAAGATACATATAAACATGGTAAAAGATAATGTGATGAGCAAAGATGAGTAAAATCAGATTTTGTGAGAAGGTACTAAGCTGGAGGAGGAAAAATTTTGACAGGATAAATCAAGACCTAAGGGGTATAGATTAGGGTCAGCTGCTGTCAGACAAGCCTGCGTCTGATAAGTAGGAGTGTTCAAAGACCAGCTGATCAGAGTTCAGGATCGGTATGTTCCAGTAAGAACTAAGGACAAAGATGGAAAGGTAAGGGAACCTTGGGTGACCCAGGAATCCTAAGTTTAATCAGGAAGGAAAAGGAAGCATAGATAAGGTTTAGGAAGCTAAAATCAAGCAGGGCTCTTGCAGAATATAAAGAAAGCAGGAAGTGCTCAAGCAGAAGGAGCCGTGGATGTACTTGGTGAGCAGAATCAAGGAAAATCTAAGTGGTATAGATTAGGAGAAACTGCTGTCAAACAAGGCATTAAGAACAGGATAACTAAGGATAAAGGAGACTATGTGTGCTTGGAGTTGGAGTAAGTAGCTGAGTTACTAAATGAATACTTTGTATTGGTATTTACTGAGGAGAAGGAATTAGAGGATACTGAGTGCAGAGTGGGGCATGCTAATGTGCTGAGACATTTTGAGCTTAAAGAGGAGGTTGTGCTGGGTCCACTGAAAAGCATTAAGGAGAATAAGTTGCAGGGCCAGAAGACATACATTCAGTGGCCACTTTATTAGGTATCCCCTGTTAATTTACTGACTGAATGTTAGTAGCTTCTGCTGCCGTAGCCCTTCCATTTCAAGGTTTGGCGTAATGTGTGTACAGAGATGCTCTTCTGCAAACAGCACACTGGATTTTTTTTTTGTTTTTCGCATCATTCTTTGTAAGTTCTAGAGACTGTTGTGTGTAAAAACCCCTGGAGATCAGCAGTTTCTGAGATACTCAAACTACTCCATCTGGCACCAACAATCATTTCTCAGTCAAAGTCACTTAGAACACATTTCTTTGCCACTCAAATGTTTAGTCTGAAAAACAACTGAATCGTGTCTGCATGCTTTTACGCATTGAGTTGCTGCACACGATTGGCTGATCAGATATTTGCCCTAACAGGTGTACGCTAATGAACAGGTGTACAGGTGTATCTAAAAAGGTCATCACTGAGTGTATATCGCAGAATTTTTAGAGAGGCAAGAGAGGGGATTGCTGGAGCTTTGACAAAGATCTTTATTATCTCTCCAGCAATAGGCAAGATCCCAGAGGTCTGGAGGGTAGCAAAGGCTGCAGCTTTGTTCAAGACGGGAAATAGGAATAATCCAGGTCATTTTAGACAAGTGAGCCTCACATCAGTGGTATGGTTGCTATTGGAGAGGATGCTGAGAGATAGGATCTACATTTGCAAACATATGGCATGCTTAGGGACAGTCAATATGGCTTTGTGGAGGGAAGATCATGCCTTACAAACTTGATTGAGTTTTTTGAGAATCTGATGAAAAAGCTAGATGAGGTAAAATGGTGAAAGTTATGTAAATAACTTTTAGTAAGCCATTTGATACATCCTCATGATAGGTTGATTCAGAAGATGTAATGGGTCCAGGTGAATTCAAGGTTTAGATTCAGAACCAGCTGGCCCATATCAGACAGAAAGAGTGTTAGTACTGGAAAACTGTGATTCTGACTGGAGGTCTGTGACCAGTGGTGTTCCGCAAACATGGGAAATTGGAGTTGTTTGTTATAAATACCAGGTAAAAATTTACGTGGTTGAATTCGCAAGTAATCTGCAGGTGACATCAAGATTGGTGGACTGGTGGAGTTATGGACAGTGTAAGGATTATCAAAAGATAAAGCAAGATATACAGCAGATCATGGGTAGTGAAAGTGGCAGATGGAGTTTAATCTGGGAAAGTGTGAGTTGCTGCATTTTTGAGAGGTCAAATAAAAGGAGAAAGTATACAGTTAATATTAAGACCCTTAATAGTTCTGACATATACAGAGATCCTGGGGATCAGGTCCCTAAATTACTAAAAATGGCTACACAAGTAAATATGGTGGTAAAGAAGGCATGTGGCAAGTTTGACTTCATTGGTAAAGGTGTTGAGTATAAGAGTGAGGAAGTCATGATCCAGCTAGTAAAACATCAGTTAGATTGCACAGGAAATATTGTGTGCATTTCTGGTCATCCCATTATAGGAAGGATGTGGAGACTGAAGAGGGTGCAGAAGAGATTTACCAGGATGCTGCCAGGATTAGAGGGCATGTGCTATAAGGAAAATTTGGACAATCTTAGGTTGTTCTCCCTGAGGTGTTGGAAGCTGAAGAGAGACTTGGTGAAGGTCTTTAAAATTGAGAGGTCTAACTAGACAGTTAGAATCTTTTCCCCAGAGTAGAAATGTCAAGGTTAGAGGAGGGGAAGTTTAAAGGTAACATTTTCTTCACAGAGGTAGTTTAAGAGCCAATTAGACAAATAAATATAAAGAGATTGGAAGGATATGGATGATATTCAGGAGGAGGACATTTATTATAAATTGGATTCAAGATCAGCACCATATCATAGGACAAATGGCCTGTTGAGTGCTGTACTCATCTAAAATAATCTACTTAGGCATCCTCAAACATATATGTGGTTGAAACTTAGTTATTTTTAATTAAATCCAACAGTATCAGAAGCTGCATCATAAATTTTCTGCCAAGTGATTTTTGTGGAGAGAAGCATTTCAAATCCGACCCAGATGGGTTCAAATGGCACTCTTATTTTGGTGTTAAAATCATACTGTGAACTGTGCAATATCAGTAATGAATATGTTAAAGCACTTGCATAACATTCTTGCCGTTTCTATTTTATCAAAGGCACGAGCCTCTTCAAAATTATGATGCTTTTTAAAACAACTGATAAAGGAAATTCTTATTTATATATTTGTGATTACCTGCCAATAGTCTAGAGAAATACAAAGGGGTACCAAAGTTTGGAATTCTCAGTTCTGTAATTATTAGCCTAATTGCTAATTTTCTAGTTGGGCAATGTTGCTTAATATGTTACTAACTCAGAGTGCTAATAGTTTTACAAACCAGTATTTAATTCTCTAATCAGTATTAATACAAATAATACCTCGCATTTTAGTCCATGTATCCTCTTGTGATACAAAAATATTCATAATATCTCCCTGTATGCATATAATTCTATAGAACAGTCAGTCTTGAAAAATGGTAAGTACATTTACAAAAATAAAGGTCCAAAACCTGCCTATACATGTCACTCTATCATTTATTTCAGGACATCAAAAACCACTTATATACCCACTGAAATGAACTCACTACTACTAATTGACAAACATAGCAACTACCTTATGCACAGCAAATACAGACATGATCACATCAAGCATTCCTGCCAATATTAGTTGTCAGGGGAAAGTTAGAGAAGAGGATTGTATGTTAAACATCTTACCTTTCTTTCAAATAACTGTGACAACAGATTATTTTACACACACCTAAGTTGTCTGAAATTGCCTTTATTTAATAAACTTTAGCTAAAGGAAGGCTACTCTAATAATGCATAAGATTCTACCTGCCATAAGATAGAAAAGGATATGAGGATCTGGAGAAGGGACAAAGAAGACATATAAAAATGACCCCAAAAATATGAGGGGATGAATGGCTCACTCAGCAGAGGTCTTTAAAATAAAGAGCAACACAAACAAAATGCTGGAGGAACTCAGCAGGCCAGGCAGCATCTAAGGAAAGGAATAATGAATCGGGGTTTCAGGCCAAGACACTTAGTAAAGTGTTTTTATTGCTTGCAGAGGGAATGTTTCTAATTCTAACTAAAAGCATATCTAGTGAGGATTCAAAGAAAACTTCATTGCCTAAGGATTGGTGACAATGTGGAACTCACCACATGGATGAATTGTGTAGATATATTTAAGGACATATATAGGAGGTATAAAGAAACTACTGACAGGTATAGGTGAGAAAAGATAATAAGAAGCATTAGCAGCATAAGCACTGGTATGGACCAATTGGATTTAACAGCTTGCTGTGGTGCCAAATATCCAATCTAATATGTGAAATTTTCCCTCACTATTCCACTGAACGCAAAAGCCAGGAAGCTGAGTTTAAAACAATCACAACTTGAAATCATAACTTTCAAAGCCAAACAATCTATCAAAGAAGCTAATACAGCATCTGGAACGTCAGTTGTCTACATACAAACTAGTGTATTTCTGTCCTCAGCTGACTTTTGCACACATTCTGCGGATGAGTAAGTAAAAAAAAACTGGATCTTTCACTGAATTTAAATCCATGTTTTATACACAGACTGTAACTGGAATTGTTAATCTCGTAATTCTTCTCAGAACCACAATTCTTATTGGTATCTATCCTTATTTTAGGAACTCTCTCCTCTAATACCTGCAAAGTAACAATGCCAGCAGTTGATTGCACACTGAAATTTAATCGAAATCTAATCCAATAGCAAGAAAGAAAATAATTGACATAGTCTCAATTCTAGTATTTAAACAAATAGCCACACAGAAGGGTTGTGTTTTACAGTACAAGTACCAGGCATTGCTTATGGCTTGTGAATTCCTCTGAGATTTCTACTGACAGAGAAGAGCTGACAGACTACTCAGCACTGATCAATTATTGTAAAGAAAATTACAAAAAAGCAAGATAGAGGTTTTTGCTTTTTTCTTCAAAATTCACCCTTTAATCAAGTTTCCCCACAGTTGCAGGTACAATATAGGGAGAAACGCATTCCTAGCGCAAACCTGCTTCCTCCAGGTGGTCTCGCAACATGCTAAAACTCGCATGCAACTGTGAAGTCTGATGCTTTATTACCATAGAATTGGCACTGAGACAGCAAAAAGCAATATGTTGCACTAACACTAAAAGTACAGTAAAACAGGATCAAAATAATTCAGTTGTCACAATAATAATGGCCGCACAAAAAGATGGGTTTTTAATAGAAATAATAGAAGTTAATCAAATATTTCTGAAAACCCAAATAGCTTTGGATTGTACTCTGTCTCTCAGAGGAAACAGTTAGATTAAGGATAGGGTTTTAAAATGTTTTTTTTTGGTTTTAAATGAATGTGTGCTTACATTAAGGGTACTTGAAAAGAATAGTGCAGATGTGACCAGGAATAGAAATGGCTTACACTTTCTTACAGAAACTGTTCATCTTATTCAAAATACTTTTCATGTATATTGCTTTATATGAAAGATGAAGATTTTTCAGAGCATGCTTTATTTCCTACAGATGTGAATGAAGAACATGAATTTTGTTGTAGTCAGACACGTTATGGCTATATCCATCATGTATAAAACACAGCATCAATGGGAAACATAAGCTTATAGTTACAAACCAACCAAACCAGTTTTCTATTGAAAAAATGATTCATGGTAGGTGGAAAGAAAAGGGAAAATATATAAACTAATATTTTTCATATTTCTGTAAATGGGGTCATTTTGGTTGTGGTGTGCTTGTGCCTATAGTTGTGCCAATGACATCCATCAATCACAAATTGTCCCTTGCTGCATGCTCTTTTCCAACATTTCTCTAGTCGAGTCAATTGATCTGCATGAAAAGAGCGTGAATATGCAAGATCGGCTTGTCAAAATGGAGACATGCTGCAGCATTCATTAGTGGATCTGTAGTAACTAATGCTGTAGTAACACATTGTTGACCTATTCTGGAGGCCAGTGCTGCCAGAATGCAATCACAGTCACCTATTTTTGTTCAGTAATGCTAAATATTGACTGCAGCCACTGAGGAAACATTATCTGTTTCAAGTACTCTATGTTGAAAGCATGTTTTGCAAAAGTACTCACTGCATGCTCATTTACTGTCAACTTCAATATATGCAATAATGAATTAAATGTTTTAATAACCCACTTTCCATTTAAAAATAGGAGTATAATAGTGGTTTTCCATTCTTTTGTTGAATTTCAAGCAAGCCAATACTTATTTCTTCAATGACAAATGAAGTAAGCATAAATTACCAGAGTTATACAATCAGAGAAATTTACTTTAGCCATTCCTATTCTGTCTTTAACAACCACTCCAAGATCTGCAGGCACAAGGATGGTGCAGTCCACTCTTATCTCTCCAGAAGGAAATTTTATGAGCAATCTTACATATTCTTTCAAAAATTGGGTTGATTATTGACCAACATATTGCTATTTTTGCTAGTGTTGCTATTATAAATCGCCAGGGACTGGGGAACTCCTTGAATTTGTGTAAAGATGGACTGGGAACCTCGAAGTAAATGAATTCTGTTCCTTGAACAATTCTGCAATTGTGTGAACAAGGTATGCAAACATAATTTGCTCCGATTTTTGTTTCACATCCTGCAGCCTTTAACATACTTCTGCAGTTGAAATTTTATCTCACTCAATACATAGTTTTGAGGATGGCACTAGCTGGGAAATTAAGTTGCTGCTCTTCAGTATGGCTTGTGAGCTTGTGCATGTCACTTCCACAACATAATGTTAATCATAATGCAACACTCGTTTACAGCATTAAAAGTAGAAACTGGAGCTTGTAGTTCCTGGTCAGGACAAAGTTGGATCACTCCAATAAATCAATTCTTTTTTAGATTAGATTAGATTCAACGTTATTGTCGTTGTGCCGAGTACAGATACAAAGCCAATGAAATGCAGTTAGCATCTAACCAGAATGCAAAGAATAGTGTTATTTACAAAATAACTGCGAATAAAAAGTAAGTGCTACAACACACAAATATAAAAGTACTGAGACAGTACAATGTGGGTGCAATACTGGTTAGCACTGTGATGTGAGGTTCAGCAGGGTCACAGCCTCAGGGAAGAAGCTCTTCCTGTGCCTGCTGGTGTGGGAGTGGAGGCTCCTGTAGTGCCTACCGGATGGGAGGAGAGTAAAAAGTCCATGGTTATGGTGAGATGCATTCTTGATAATGCTTTTCGTCCTGCCCAGGCAGCGTTTATGGTAGATGTTCTCAATAGTGGGCAATTGGGTGCCGATAATCCGCTGGGCAGTTTTCACCACACGCTGGAGTGCTTTGCGGTCTGATACAGGACTTACCACATTGAGATGCAGTTTCAGTATTTTTGTCACATTTTGTGATGACACAGAGGGAAGTCACTCAGCCTTTTGTGTCTATACCAGTGCCCAATGCGATCTATTCAATCCCATTCTCCTACTTACTTTTCTGTAACCATTCCTCACGCATGTGCCTGACAATTTCCCAGTCAATCCCTACCGATTTCCCTATCACTCAAGTGATCAGCCAAATACATGCAGATCTTTAGGATTCGGAAGAAAAGTGGTGGTCAGGATTGAACCCTTGTCACTGGATTGGTAAGGTTACAGCCCCCTGCTGTGCCACTGAAGTGTTCTACACAAAGCTGGAGTCTGATGCAGAGTACTCTGGAGGCTGGCAGGTGATTCTGAACACTGCTCCAATCAACCACAGTGACTTTGGATGACATTTACTGCCATTCCCATGATTAAAAGGTTCCTCCAATGGCCCTAAAAGCACACCTACTGACACTGAATTCATCAGGTCCAACCGTTATGCTGAAATTAAAAAAAACGTTTCATTTCATTGCTGCCAAGAAAAGCAGACAGAGGCAGACAAGTAAGAAGAAGGATGAAAATCACATCGAACGCAGAGTAAAAGCGATAGAGAAAGGATGAAATTAGCAGTGGAAATAAAAGCACAAGAGAGTGTGCAACAGAAAGTAGATTAGAGCTATGGACAGGAGACATATTGGCGATATATTGTGTGAGAGACTAGTGAGAGAAAAAGAAGATCACAACTCAGAGGAAAATAAAGAGAAAAATGTAAAAGAACAGATGCTCTGAAATGGATGTGGGAGGAGAGAGAACACAGTGAAGCAGTGCAGCACCATCCAAGGTGGTATCTTCTGGATCAGAAGTTAAACCAATATCACCTTCACTGGATGGAAGAGATCACATGACACTATTTCAAAGAAAAACAGAGATGCTATCACCGATGACCTGGTTGATACTTATGCCTAAACTAACACCAAAGAACTAATTATTTGTTCATTATTATATCAACTTTTGGGAAGTTGCTAGGCACAAATAGACTGCTGTGATTCCTTTTATATATATTGCAGAAGTGAATGCACTGCAAAAACATTGAACTGGATACAAAATCCTCAGAAATACTTTGAAAAGGAGTTGAAAAAGTGATAAATGTAAGATTTTTTTGTCTAGTTAGTAAGTGAAAATAGGTAAACTGGAAAGAAACAAAGTCAAAGGTGGTACTAAGAAGAAGGAAAATGATAGAAGGAAGGGCTGTAGCAGTGAAAAAGGTTGCCTTGAACTGAATGAACTGTGAAAACCAGATGGCTCGACTGCTGAAGTATTCCATTCTTGGGTTATAGCAGGAGTGAAGCACATTGCAAGTAAGTGTATAATAGAAGAAATTTCTTATAATATAATTGGTTAAATAAAATGAAACTAGATGGACAAAAGATGGTAATCATCTAGATGTCCCAGTGCAGGTTTTGAGATTATTTAGCAGGCAAACACATCAGTGCATTGAGAAGGAAAGAAATTTCAAAGTGTGTTAAAGAAATTGAAAAAGAAAACCTGCAGATAGAGAAGTACATAAATATAAGGAAGGAGAGAGAGAAATACAAAAGCGATAAGCTCAATTGGTGAAAGACATTTGATTTTATATTTCTCCTGCATGTGGCACAAGGCATTACCAACAAAATTTTAACAAATTTGTACATTTAAAAATGGCAGTATTAGCAAAACTTAAACCTTCTGTTACTCTGATTATGGTTTTACGAGACAAGCAAATTAAGTTTTCCTCTAGTAACACAAAATTTTTAGGTTGGATAAAATAAATTATCTAAGACAAATATTATAATTCCTGCTGTGTTTTTCTTATTAGATCAAACAGAAAGCTGCATTATGGTTTTTTGCTGATTGGTACATCACTGCAAGACTGCAGGGACCACAGATAATTCCAATTATAGTAAAAAATTGCTGTCTTTAATCAACCGATTCATGTCAACTTTGCCACTGCAGTGCAAGTCAAATTGCAAATACTAACCATAATATTATTCCTGAATCAACTGAAATAATTCCATTATATTAAAAAAATTACTTTTTGCTACTTGGTTGTTAAATAAATATAAAAAAGGATGTAATTTTTGTTGTTATTTTTGTGATTATATATTTTATGCTTTTTATATTTGCACAATAAAAAGCAATAGGGTTTATTGTACATAAGATACACCCAACAGATACATGAAATTCATGAATCTGATTGAAATGACCAGAGTCTGTCATATTTATTAGCATTCAGAAACAAATGCAATGCGTATATAATGCAATATAATGTTAGGTCAGAGTAAGTACACCTAACAGTACATGTTCAACTTAACTACTTTTCTGAGATTCAAATTCCTTGCTGCTGTAGCAAAGAGCACAAATTCACAAGGCATAATTTTAGAACAGCATTGAGCATTATTTGGAAATACTGCTTATATCCAACAGTTACTGCTTATTTATTTAATTATTTATTTATTGAGGTACAGCCGGCCCTTCGAGCCAAGATGCCCAGCAATCCCCTGATTTAATCTGACACTAATCACAGGACAATTCACAATGACTAGTTAACTGACCAATCGGTACGTCTTTGGACTGTGGGAGGAAACTGGAGCACCAGGAGAAACCCATACGGTCACTGGGAGAACGTATAAACCCCTAATACACAGTGACAGGAATTGAACCCAGGTTGTCTGTAATATAAAGCATTGAGCTGACCTCTGCAGCCCTAATGTTCTTTACATATTTGTCACAAAATTATTATCGATACTGGGTATTAGGGAGAATTACTTTTTACAAGCAAGCTTCTTAGTATAACTGTTTGCACAGGGAAATATAATTTCTATTCAGTGAATTTAAATGTTCAGGAATTCAGAGCAAATTGTAAGTTCTGTGTTACAGCTAATTTTGTCATAGAAGGTTTAAGAAGAACTAGCATAGATACAAGGGGCCAAGTACCTTCTTCTTTGCTTTAATAATGTATGCAAAGGGAATGGACTGCTCATACACATTCAAACATGCTCAACAATACACAAAAATTGCTGGAGGAACTCAGCAGGTCAAGCAACATCTATGGAGGGGAATAAACAGTCGACTTTTTGGGCTAAGACCTGTGCTCAAATAAGTAAGTACCTTTCGGAACACATAACTGATGAAAAAAAATAAAGCTATGTCTGGTTCAGTAACCATCTCACAGCTAGGGCAAGAGGGAGAGCACACACTCGCAAAATCTTTCTCCCCCATGTGGCTGTGTAGTTTGGTGTTAGGCCTTGATGGCTTTGTAAGTTGGTCTTGCTTGGAGCCAGTGCACCAAAATTGTGCAGCAACATTGTAAAAATATTATTCTGCTGGGGCCACGTAGCTCATGGTCCCGTGCATTGGTGAGGAAGAAATCACTTCAGAGTACATAAGCTCTTTTCAACGATTTGCAGTGATGAAATTTGGTACTGGCGATGCACATAATAATTCAGTGCACAAGGAAGTTACAACCTAACTTCTTCACTACTGTATACACAGAAAATCTCTTGAGTACTTTATCTAAAAACACAGATTAGTGCCATGCTAGTCTATACTACAGGGTCAAGGAGTGCTTGGCAATTGGCATCTTGCTCAGATCAACCTTCCACAATGTTTACACCCAGAGCAGCAACAACTGTTGCAGAGAAATAGGCTTGAGTGCAGCTTGGATCTCTGTAGCCAGAGGGTGGGGAATTTGTGGAATTCCTTGCCAGATTGCTGTGGTGGCCAAGTAAATGGCCATATTTAAAGTGGGGCTTGATACGTAATGACACCAAAGGCTATGGGGAGAAGGCAGGAGAGGGGAAATAAATCTGCCAATACTAAATGGCAGAGCAGACTTGATAGATCAAATGGCCTACCTCTGCTCCTCTGTCTATGGTCTTACTTCACTGCAGGTTCTAGATGTGTCCCTCCACCCCACTGCTGCATAATAAGAAGTAAACTGAATAATTTAGTATACTGCATCTGGAAGCCTGGCCTATCGATTTAAGGAAATGAATTTGAATTACACCAGCATGAGAATTAGTAATTAATTAAATTGAAAGAAAAGTTTGGACCAATTATGATGACAATGAAACTATCAGATTGTTCTAAGAACTCATTTACTTGCAGGTAGGAAATTGCCTATGATTACTTACTCTGGTTTATACAGGACTCCAGAATCACTGACAGAGCTGCACCTTCACTTCAGCAGCAACTAGGGTTATCATAGCTCGTATTTTCTTACAACATAAGAAAAGGTGGAGAGCAGGGAAAGTTCAGGCATAAAAGGAAGACACTGCCTAGTGGAGAGGTCATCGATGGAGCGGTCTGAGTCAGGGTAGTAGGGCTTGGCTCATTAGGGAGGAGATGAGGCATAATCACAGACAGTGGGATGATTTAAAGCAGAAAGCAACAAATACCGGACTGAAAGTGTAATTATTTGAATGCACGCAGCAAAAGAAATAAAATGGATGATCTTGGAATTCAGCACAGATTGGCAAGTATGATATTGAGGCCATCTCTGAAACTTGGCTAAAAGATGGCTGCCATTGGGAACTGAACATCCAAGTAGATACAGTGTATCGAAAAGATAGGTTACTAGGCAGAGGGGGTGGTGTGACCCTGTGTGTATGCAATAATATTAAATAATTAAAAAGGGATGACATAGAATCGGAAAGTGTAGCGTCTCTATGGGTATTAAGAAATCGCAAGGGTAAAAGGACCTTAATGGCAATTGTATACAGGCCTCCAAACAGCAGCTGGGATGTAGATTACAAATTACAGCAAGAGATAGAAAAGGCTTGTCAGAAGGGCAATGTCATGATAATTGTGGGGGTTTTTAACATGAAAGAGGATTGGGAAAACCTGGCCAATACTGGACCTCCAGCGAGAGAATTTGTAGAACGTCTGAGGGCTGGCTTTTTAGAACAGCTTGTTGAGTCCACTAGGGGATCGGCTGTACTGGATTGAAAGTTCTGAAATGATCTGGAGGTGATAAGACAGCTTAAGTTTAAGGAACCCTTAGGGAATAGTGATCACAGTACGATCGAGTTCACTTTGAAATTTGAGAAGGAGAAACTAAATTCCAATGTATCAGCATTTCAGTGAAATAAAGGAAATTGGAATGGCATGAGAGGGGAACTGGCCAAAGTTAACTGGAAAGGGACACTGTCAGGAAGGACAACAGAGCAGCAATGGCTGGAGTTTCTGCAAAAAAAAATGACAGAAGTGCAAGACAGATATTTTCCAAATAAGAAGACTTTTTTGAATGGAAGAAGGACACTACCAAGTGAAATCAGAGCCAAAGAAAAGCAAAAGAGAGGGCATACAAGGAAGCCAAAACTAGTGGGAAGATAGAGGATTGGGAAGCTTTTAAAAACTTGCAGAAAGAAACTAAGAAGGTCATCAGGAAGGAAAAGATGAATTATGAATTGAAGCTAGTGACTAATATCAAAGAAGATATTAAAAGCTTGTTTTTAAGTATATAAAGGGTAAAAGAGAGTTGAGGGTAGATATAGGACCAATGAAAATGACACTGGAGATATTGTAATGAGAGATGCAGAGATGGCAGAGGAACTGAATACATATTTTGCATCAGTCTTCACAGTGGAAGACATCTGCAGTATACCGGACATTCAAGAGTGTCAGGGAAGTGAACTAGGTGCAGTGAAATTTACGACTGAGAAGGTGCTCAGGAAGCTTAATGGTCTGAGGGTGGATAAATCTCCTGAACCTGATAGAATGCATCCTCGGGTTCTGGAGAGAGTGCAGAGGCATTAACGATGATCTTTCAAGAATTGATAGATTCTGACAGAGTACCAGATGACTAGAAAATTGCAAAAGTTACTCCGCTATTTAAGAAGGGTGGGAGGCAACAGAAAGGAAACTATAGACCTGTTCGCCTGACATCAGTGGTTGGGAAATTGTTGGAACCGATTGTTCAGGATGAGATTATGGAATATCCAGAGGCACATGACAAACCAAAGCCAGCATTGTTTCCTGAAAGGAAAATCCTGCCTGACTAACCTACGGCAATTCTTTGAGGCAATTACAAGCAGGGTAGACAAAGAAGATGCAATAGATGTGATGTACTAGGATTTTCAGAAGGCCTTTGACAAGGTGCCGCACATAAGGTTGCTTAGCAAAATGAGAGCCCATGGAATTACAGGGAAGTTACAAGCATGGGTGGAGCATTGGCTAGTCGGCAGAAAACAGTGAATGGGAATAAAGGGATCCTATTCTAGCTGGCTGCCGATTACTAGTGGAGTTCTACAGGGGTCAGTGTTGGGACCACTGCTTTTTACAATGTATGTCAATGAATTGAACAATGGGATTAATGGGTTTGTGGCTAAATTTGCCAATGATACAGAGATAGGTGGAGGAGCCAGTAGTGTTGAGGAAACAGAGAGCCTGCAAAGAGACTTACATAGTTTGAATGGGCAAAGAAGTGGCAAGTGAAATACAATTTTGAAAAGTGTATGGTCATCCACTTTGGTGGAAGAAATAAACAGGCAGGCTATTATTTAGATGGGAAGAGAATTAAAAATGCAGAAAGGTAAAGGGACATGGGAGTCCTTGTGCAGGATATCCTAAAGGTCAACCTTCAGGTTGAATCAGTGGTGCAGAAGGCGAATGCAATGTTGGCATTCATTTCTAGAGGTATAGAATACAAGAGCAGGGATGTGATGTTGAGGCTCTATAAGTGACTTGTGAGACCACACTTGGAGTATTGTGTACAGTTCTCTATTCTTTAGCCTCCTGAGGAAATAGAAATTTTGACATGTCCTCATCGACCCTTACCACGTTTATCGAAGCACCGTAGAAAACATCCTATCTAGATACATCATGGCAATCGCTCTGTTTGTGACCACAAGAAACTGCAGAGTTGTGGATGCAGATCAGCACATCATGGAAACAAGCATTCCCTCCCTGGACTCTGTCTGCACTTCTGGCTGCGTCAGTAAAACAACCAGCATAATCAAAGACCCTACCCACCCTCTTCTCCCCGCTCCCATCTGATGTAATTTACAAAAGCTTGAAAACATGAAGCACCAGGCTTCTACCCCACAGTTATAGAACTATTGAATGGTTCCCCAGTATAATAAGGCTCTCAACTTCACTCTCAAACTTATTATAATCTTCTAATTTATTGTCCACGAAACACTTCAGCAGTTAGCTGTTAATCTTTATTCTGCATATTGTTATTGTCTTACCTTCTACTACAGCAATGCACTATATAACAAATTGATCTGTATAAACAGCATGCAAGACAAGCTTTTCACTGTACAGCAGTAAATGTGACTATAATGAACCATTCCTAGCTGAGCTGAGTTGTTCTCCGATCTTGGCAATCCATTTGCAAATGTTTATCTCCATGCACGGAGACATCATCAGTGCCCCGTTCACTTATGATGTGTGCTCCGAATGCTTCACTTTTATGTACATATCAATCAGTTGATTGGTCGTCATTACAGAAACTCAATTGTGATGCAGGGAGGAGATCTCACCACTGATTAGTTGCGTGGTGAACCCTACGAGTTGTCTGGAATTTGTCCACATTGGCTTATAAAGACGAACAAAGTCTACATGTCAGTTTATAGAACTGTTTGTGGAAAACCATGCTTCTAGGAATTCTCTTGCATTCACCATGCCTTACACTGATGCCCAGACCAATTTCTGCCCCTCATGATCTTCATGGGTAGAGTCTAGAGAGAGTTGGCCATTCTGCTCTACAGCCAGTTGATGTTCATAGATCCCTGTGGATAGTTTTTTTCCTAGTTTGGCTGATGTAATACTAGATTGGTCTCGTCCAATAGCCCAGTGTTTGGAAACAATTCTATAAACAGACATGTAGACCTTGCTCCCACTTATAAGCCAAATGAGGGCAAAATTCCAGACAGAGTTTGCCATGCAACCAATCGGCAATGAGACACCCTCTCTACATCACAACTGAGTTTCTGTAATGACAACCAAACAACTGATTGATAAGTATATAAAGGCCAAGAATTTGGAAGACACACCACAAATGAACAGGGCACTGAGATGGTGTCTCCTTGCACGGTGACAAAACATTTGCAAATGGACTGCCAAGATCAGAGAACAACTCAATCCAACCATCAACAACATGAGCTACGCATTTTCCAAGTTATTTCAAACCATTTCTAATTCTAATTCCACACACCTCTGTGACTATCCCCCTGGATAAGGTCAATTTTCTAGGGAACTTCTGCTTTGAAAGCTGGAGGCAAGTTTTCTAGGTCAAATAAACACTTAGGTAGGGTATTGGCATGTGAAAACTTCCCTGCTCATCCACCTCTTAGTTCACATCCTACGGCCAGAATAGAACAGCCAGAATTATTCTCATCTTTGAGAGAAGCTATTACTTCCTTCAATATCTCAAAGATGCTTCAGGCAATGCTAACAAGTCTTAGTGATTTTTGCAGAAACAAGCAACACGAAGTTGTTTCCCGAATAATTCAATAAATTAGACCCGCATTGACATTTTCATACTTTGACATTTCTGATTAGAGTCGCAAATTTGAGAAAAGAAATGGATTCATTCCAGAAGGACCCTGCAGATCCATGCTGAGGCCTGTCCTGCCAAATAAATAAGCATTTGAATATTGAAGATAACATAAGAACACAAGAATCATAGTTGTCAGGAATCATAGTTATAAGAATATAGGTAATAATAAGAGTATGCATTTTTAACTGGACCGCTCAGAGTGTTATGGGACTGGACCAGAGGGAATTTATGAAATACTGTATATCCAGGAAAGTTTTCTGAGTCAATATATAGAGGACCCTGCATAAGGGTGCAATACTAAACAAAAATCTTAAATATTTGATTGTTATCCCTCATTATTCTAAACTTCAAGGAATACAGACCCACAATACTTGGTCTCTCCCAGTAGAACAGCCTTCTCATCCCTGGAATGAGTCTGGTGAATTTCCTCTGAACTACCTCCAATAGCAGTATTGCAGGTAAGGCCACACTAACAGCTTACAGAATTGCCAGGAGACCTCGCTATTTTTAAACTCCAACCTCTTTGAAATGAAAGCCATGGTGTAATTTGCCTGCTTAACTACTTGCCAAATCTGCCTGGTAGCTTTTTTGTTCTTCAAGTATCAGAATACCCAGAGCCCTCTGGACTTCACTTACTTGCAGGAAGATTACATTTTCACACTGCAGTTATCCACTTACACTGAAAGAAACAACACTAAGAGATGAAACATGTCACAAAGTAAAACCTGTCCTCTGTGCATTCCACCTGATGGAAGCTACTAGTTCTGCATTAACATTTTCCAAAAGAACAAGTGTACTTTCACAGTAACATGGCAGTCCTTGTGCGCACCGCATTCTCTAAGGAAGTTCACATTCAATAAACCAACATCTGAAGAGTAGTCACTGCTGCTCTTCCATTGGGAAAGGAAATAATATCTTTGGCCATTCTATGACTCGGTCTTACACCTGTGTCTGTATAGTAGAAGTAGTTGAAAGCCAACAAAGTAGGAGCATTGTCCAGGTTGTATCAACTTATTGCCACCCTTTCATTCTATTACCAAGACAGGTATTAATTCAGCCAGATAATTTGCAAATCTTTTATGTCTGATTTTTCTCAAAAAGCCTCATTTAGATCAACTTACTATAACAAACAGTGTTTTAAAATTCATTAATCTCCTGATTGCTCAGTTAGTTGCATCCACCTTGCATCAGGAGGCCTGTTCTTCAAGCTCATGTGGCATTCCTGAATAATCATCTCAGGACAGGCTTTAGGCTCTGACTCACCTTTCACTTGCTTAGCATTTGAATATTTTTATTAAAATAAATAGTTTTCAGGTGCAGCCTCTAAATGCACAAAAGGAAATTTCTCAGTCACAAAGAATCCTTCCTTTGAAAGAATTTACAGTATATTAAATTTTCATGCCTATCATCGAATCAGAAAGCTGATTGTTAGTTTTCTGCCACTAAATATATGCAACAAAAACTGGTGAAGCAAGATCCTTCGCCCTTCATCCAAGCAATGAAATGATCAACCACTCTTTAATCCAACTCTGGTTTTGATTAACAGTTTTTTGACATGAAAAGCTCTATTTCTCTTTCCAACATCAAGTGAAACTGAAAATTTTTTAAAAATCACAAAATGCTGGTAACACTCAGCAGTTCTGGTTTATTATTGTCACATGTACAATTATTGTCACATTCAGTGAAAAACTTGCAAAATCATTTGTGTCTTGGTACATGCAACAATATTAAAATAATTCCAATACTAATATCACCTATGCTACCAGACCGTTAGTGTTTCTAAAAATTTCTGTGTTTTTCTTTCAGCTTTTCTTAATGTTTTTGAAATATCATTTTGAAAAAAAAACACGTATCTTGTTTAATCTTTATTCCCAAAGTAACATTTTAACAATTAGAACAGAAAAATCTTGCATAGATAAAACTTTCTAAATAGAAAAAATAATAAATTCCCAGTCATGAGCATAGAATTCACTATGTGCTCATACATATTCCCTGAAGTTCATTCCACAGTAGAAGCCAAGTATATTGAACATACACTTTCTGGCCAAGTTATTTGGTTAATCTGAACTCCTGCTTGCTGCTGCAAATATCTAATCAGTCAATCATGCAGCAGAAACTCAAAACGTAAAAGCATCCAGACATGGACAAGAGGCTCAGTTGTAGTTCAGACCAAACTGCTGATCTAGGATTTTCATGTTTAGCAGTCTCTAGAGCAGGGCTTTATATGCCATGGACTCCTACCGTTAATTGAGGGGTCTGAGGACCCCAGGTTGGGAACCCCTGCTCTAGAGTTTGCAGAAAATGACTGGTTCAAAAAACAAAAATAATCCTGAAGCAGCAATTCTGCAGGTGAAAACACCTTGCTTTTGAGAGAGGTCAGGGAGAATTGCCGATCTGTTTCAAGTCGGCAGGAAGCCGACAGTAACTCAGATAATCACACATTAAACCAGTGATGTGCAGCGGAGTATCTCTGAATGTAGAGCACATCAAATCTTGAAGTTGATGGGTTACAGCAGCTGAAGACCATGAATATGCACTCAGTGGCCACTGTATTACTTAAAGGGGATACCTAATAAAATGGCAAATGAGGGTATGTGATTATTGAGTACCCAGATGTTTAAACTACATTGGGAAATGTTTTACTGACTCCAGTAGTGGCCAGAAAAAAAAACTGAATATGGTGGTTATCATGCTTCTTTGCAGAAGAGGAAATAAGATACTTTTTCCATTGCATCACAGTGAAAAATATGTTACATAATTGAATCTGCAGGCAAATATGACTTTGTAACATGCTGTTCTTATGATTTTTAATGACTTTGGAATCATGGAAGTATGCAACGTGGCCAATGATAGAAAATATTTTCTTCCAAAAGGTAATTTATTTATAATCTAAACACAAGAAAGACTGCAAATCCAAAGCAATACACACAAAATGCTAGAAGAATTCAGCAAACCAGACAGCATCTATGGGAAAGAACAAACAGTCAATGTTCTGGGCCAAATCCTTCCTCAGGACTGAAGAAGGCTCTAGGCCCAAAGTGTCAACTGTTTATTCTTTTCCATAGATGCTTTCTAACCTGCTGAGTTCCTTCAGCATTTTGTCTGCATTGTTATTACTAAGCTATATTATTTGCTTTAATGGTAGAATAAAAGTCCTTGAAACTTCATCAGAACAGATAGACTTAGTAAGGCATTCATGAAGTAGATTTAGCCAACTATATTAGTGGGTTTAGATTTGCATATCGATTGGATCAGGTAAGCTTGGTAGAATTCCTTTCCTGAAGATAAGGATTAAACTAATTCAGTATTGTTCCTGAAATAAGTTTTTTTAAAATTTTTACTCGATTACAAGATAGGAGTACTTTTATCTTCATAGTTGACTGTTTCTTGGATATTTCTCAATCAGGTTGTAATTGATAACAGATGCAAAGTTGCCAGATGGAGCAATCTTCAGATATTTACTGAACAATATTAAACTCTGTATTAAATGCCTTTGCCATATTGTTTCTAACAGCTGACATACACAGATGTCTTCTCCTGTCCCTCACTAAACTTTTGCTGCATCTCCCACTATGACTTCTGTACCCCCATTCACCAGTTAGTGTTTCCCTAGATTGTGGAATACACACACAAAATACTGAAGGAACTCAGCAGCTCAGGCAGCATCTATGGAAAAGAATAAACAGTAAATGTTTCAGGCCGAGATCCTTTTACTTCTTCTCACTTGCCTATTACTTCTCCCTAGGACCCCTTCTCCATCCCTTCCTCCTATGGTCAACTCTCCTCTCCTATCAGATTCCTTCTTCTCCAGCCCTTGACTTTTCCCACCCCTCTGGCTTCACCTATCACCTTCCATCTAGCCTCCTTCCCCTGCCCCACCCTTTTTATTCTGGCATCTTTTCGCATCTTTCTCAGTCCTGAAGAAGGTGTCTCCGCCCAAAATGACAAATATTTACTCCTTTCCATGGGTGCTGCCTGACCTGCTGAGTTCCTCCAGCACTTTTTACGTGCTATTCTGAATTGCCAGCATCTGCAAAATCTCTTGTGTTTGCGGAAGACATTCTATGAAGAAAGAGACCTCAGGCACGGATTTAAGTAAATTGGTTTGCTTTGTATGTGCACAGTGGGAAAGCAGAAGATTCACAGAACATAGAATCAGGAAAAAATTAATTTTTTCCCTAATCTTTCCTTACTTAGGCAGAGTCAATGCAATGATTAACACACTTATAAATGAGACATACTGCAGCCAGTGAGGTACTACTGAAGAACAGTCACCGCTGTAATACAGGGAATGACGGTAACCAAACAGACTCAGCAAGCATCCAGAAATAAAAGAACAAACAGCCTCTCTGAGTAATGTTGGATGCATGATAAATATTGGCCACGGAACTGGAGGAACTCCACTGCTCCTCTACAACCAGCTGTAAAGGATCGTTATACCCATCTGAAGGAAAAGACACGTCTCTAGTTTGACGTCTCATTCTTGAGACGACACCCCTGAGAGCACAGCATTGAACCTAGATTATGCACTTGGGTCTTTGGAGCGGGACTCAGTCCCACTGCTACTGAAGTCAAATGCTATACTAAGAAATGGTTAATGCTGATCGAAATTATTGATTAGGAATAGGATAAATGATAGACACTGGAAATTCTAATTTGACAAGTTTTGGAAAAAAGTCCCTTTTAAACAAGATCATAGGAAGAAAGCAGTCAAAGTCTTAAATTAAACTTGCCTGAAGTTTCATAAGAACTTGAGGAAAGAGCCCAGTCAGAAACATAAAGAGGAGTTGCAAATTGTTCACAATTACAGAAGGCCCCCAGTTATTTTCAGGGGGTACAATCATTCAAAATTCAGTATGTTGAGGAAACTTGAGGGCATTTAAGGTTCAGTAAATGTTTAACATCCTCAGTAGAAATATCGAAGTCGACATGAGCTCTCACAGTGGTAAGAATTACAAGAAACACATCGATCATTTTATCTTCTACTTCCGACGCATAATCCATTTTAATGATTTAAACTATAGCACTGAAAAGTTCAGCAATGCGAAGTACTCCCTTATGGAAAGAACACAACCGCCTTTCATCACTCACTTAACAAAGACAAGCTCAGTATACAGCTCATTCCCATGAAGAAAATAAAAAAATCACTCCATTAAGTAAATCTCCTTCATTTGCATAGAAATCAGAGTTTTAATGAAGCTCACACATAAATGTGTATAAATTCACTTCAGACTACCCGATACAGCTTGCTGAAAATCTGGATCCATGTTTAACTTTCTAGCATGTTCCTTTTTCATGCAGGCATAAACGATTCCTCAAATTATTATTTTCTTAAAACATATTGCTATCTTCTGACTGAAGGATTGAGTCTCAAACTGGGATCATTATTTCACTTCTAATTCACAATCGCATCTCCCTCATACTGCACCATGTTAAAAGATTGTGTTCCATGGTTGATAAGTTAAGCGATTCTAAAACATATGTTCAACCCTGTTAGCAACTGGATGGTTCTATCATTGCACAGAACTTTTATCAGCAGGTGTTGACAATATCCCAAAGGTTTGACCCTCTCTACTTCTGTAGAAGTTATTTGTGAAAGAAGGGATTGAATGATCAGAACAATTTACACTTTGGTGAAACAAATAGAGGCACTGATGATTAAGTATTCCACATAATAGAACTGTAACTCTCATGAGAAGGAAGATGTAATATCTTATGGCTAATCAATTAGTCATATTAGAAAAGCATTAACAATAAGGCAATATTTTGATATTTTGGAATATTGTCATATGTTACAGTTCATAGGACTAGATGTTTCAATCCCTTTGATAAGCAGATCCTAACTCGGGTCATAGCATAGAGATCTTGAGGCGGGGCTTGGTGGGCAGCAGATGCTTCCCACGGGCCAACAGGTGCGCACCCCCTTCTTAGTCCACTACATCTCCAGAGGGTTCAACAGTGCAACCCAGTGTCCCAAGTGCACCCACTTCACACCTGGCCACCCATGGTTGATCTTAGGGCGCAGCTGCCATCACTCCTCTTCATCCATAGCCAGTGGCTGCTTCACTCGGCTACCTTCAAGAGTTCTTTTATAGCTTGCTGCTGGCCCTGGCCTCGGACTCCCAATCCCTTCAGCAATCTGACCATGGAAGTAGCCACAAATCCTCTGCAGCCAACCTCTACTGGGAAACTTGGCACCTTCCATCCACGCTGCTTAGAATCTGTGGCCCACTCAGAGTATCTTACATGCTTCCATTCATACGCCTCACAGACTGCATCTTCCTTGAGCTTCCTTGAGATTTCTGCAGTCTTCAGGCCAAATCTGTTCTGAGGGGAGTAGTGACTATCTCCGGGGGAAATATTACCCTTTTGTCAAGGTCAACTGCCATGTTGCAGTCACAAGCAGGCTCCAGTATGCCTGACATCAACCATGTCACTGAGGGTGGCACTGTCTCTCCTTGTGTATGTTGGAAGGTTTAGTTTGGTTAGTCACAACCAAAAATTTAATAATTTGGAAGGAGTCAAAGGGAATGCAAAATGTGCATTCATGTGGAGAGAAGTTCATTTTTTGGTCTCAAATCTTAGCTGGTGTGTTTGTGTAAATTTGGTCTTAATCTAGTTTCATCAATTGAAGATGCTAAGTTATTTTAATCTCTTGCTTTTGATATTCTTTCCTACCCATTTTGACTGGAATGAATCACCAAAAACTGTGTAAACCTGATATGGTATACAAAACAAATCAATTTGGTTTCTTAAGACATTATTGTATCATTTTCTGCAATTTTTTGGTATTGCACCTTTTTTCTGTACAAGTAACATCTAGCAAATTAAAGATACGAATAACAACTACAACGTGCACTTAGGCTATGTCCACACTACATGGGATAAATCCATAATCGAAGCTTTTTCTCTTCATTTTTACCCTCCGTCCACACTAAAACGGCATATTCGTCCCCCGAAAACGGAGATTTTCAGAAACGCTCTCCAGAGTGTGTAATTTTGAAAACTCCGCTTGGACAGAGCAGTGTGGACGGGGTAACCAGAGAAATCTAAAAACACTGTCATGACGTGCCGGAACAGATGGTGGCAGCAGCGCGGAATGTCATTGTTTTCATGAACGCAATAGAACAATGCCGCAGCGGAAACGGAAATAGTAAACCGCTTCCTCTTCAGTTGCTTTCTGTAGGTGTGTCCTGCGCACGCCCAGGATGAGGAGATTCACCCAAATATCTGTTTCAATGTGGACAGACATATTTTTAAAAACACCTAGTGTGGACGCCTATCATTTTTACATGAAACTGGTGTTTTCAAAATTATCCAGTCTAGCGTGGACATAGCCTTAAGGAATATTGGAAGCCTAATTTTAAGTGTATTTAATAGTTGATAAGAGGAGCATATTTAATAAGAAGAAGGAAAATAACTCCATCATGGATAACTTAAATTTAAATTGTAAAATACAGATAAGTAAAAGTTACAGAATTTTAAAGTAAACAGTAAAGAGAGGAATTAGTTAATTTATATTTTTTGCACAAACTTCAAAGAATTTGAGCACCCTAAAACTAAATGTAGAACAAGAAAGAACTGAAGATCATTTGAAACAAAAATATATAGGATATGCTCATAAACTTGCCATGAGAATGGATTTAACAAAAATATAAAACAGAAAATAGGATTTCAATTTTGTTGAGAATCTGACCAGGTTATTAGGTGTCTGAATCTCCATTGAAACAAGATCAGATACTATTCCATCTGAGTCATCACCACTCCCCGCTGTTAGCAAGAAGAAGAAGAAGAAGAAGAAGTGGGACTGTATAACATCAGCTTCTGCTCCAGCTTACTATCTGTCTTCACATAACCCCGATACCTTAGAAACGAATATATTCAATGACTCCACTCCCACGCCTCTCTTGGAGAGGGAATTTTAAAGTTTTAGAAGAGCATGACAGAAGAAACTCCTCCTTATTTCCTTCCTAGATGGGTGACCACTCCTTATTTTGCAAATGTACCCAAGACCCAGATATCCTCAATGGGTAAATATCTTCTTGGCATCTGCTACTACAAAACATTATATGCTTCAACTAGATCACCATTAATTCTTCTAATCACTAATGACTAAAAGCCCTCACAAGACAATAGCTTCATCTCAAGAATCAGCCGTTAACCTCCTTTATATCTTCTCTGAATATCCCCAGTGCAAGTATCCTCCTCCTTAAACAAGTATATGCAGTACTCCAAATACAATCTTAACAGTGCAAGACATTTTTTTTTTACTTTTATACTCCACCCATTGTAATACAGGGAATTAATTATGCTCTAAATGTAGTTTCAATGTCCTAATATGCTTAAATACATTCCCATCTTTACAAAAAGTTACTATAGAGACAATAAAATAACTAACATAAGGAAATGGAGATCCTGTTTCTTGACGTTCCCATTTCACCCCTCTTGCCCTTTTTAATTAGTTTATTGGTGAGTTTGCTTCCAGTTTGTATTACTGTACATTGGAAATCAAACCTTTCTTGATTTTAAATCTTGATGAAATTGTTACATATTACCATCAGTTTATGTTTAATAACTTTATTAGTGGATCCACAACATTTTGAAGGTCATTGGACATTGGTATTTAAAAAGAAACCAAAATAGAATATAAGGTAGGTGTATGGAGGTATATGGTCCAGGTGCAGGTCAGTGGGACTAGCAGAAAAATGGTTCGGCACAGCCATAAAGGGCCAAAAGGCCTGTTTCTGTGCTGTAACGTTCTATGGTTCTATTACTGATTGTTCAAGAGTAATCCAATGCAGTTTCCCATCAGAACATTTGATATAAAATAACCAATAAAATACAAACCTTTAAAATTCCATATTGCATATAAGAATTTAATACATCCACCGAATGTTGGAGGATAGAATCATCCACTCAACTAAAGACTACAGTGACATCACTAAAGGTCACTTTAATTGCCAAATACAGCTAGCTTTGGGTCAAATAGGAAATATGGCATATCAGGAAATCGAACTAAAAACTACAAAATATATCCAGTAATTAATTCAGCAAGGCATCTAAATGAAAAGATGCTTCCATACAAACTTGCATTTATCCACCAATACGCAACTCAATTACTCCCGCACTTTCTTCAACCGTAACATCCTTCAAAATAACGCTGCAAAGTTTTTAAAATGGAAATTTAGTGGGACTGATTCAGTGTTAAAACATTATTGGTTGGTACCATATCTGTAAAGATCCTTATCAGTACTTAGAAAGCAGTCTACGTGCATTTTCTTTCTTGAATGGGAAGTTAATATTTAGAAACATAGAAAACATACAGCACAATTCAGGCCCTTCTGCCCACAAAGCTGTTCCAAACATGTCCCTATCTTAGAACTACCTAGGCTTTACCCATAGCCCTCTATTTTTCTAAGCTCCATGTATCCATCCAGGAGTCTCTTAAAAGACCCCATCGTTTCCACCTCCACCGCCGCTGCCGGCAGCCCATTCCATGCACTCACCACTCTCTGCATAAAAAACTTACCCCTGACATCCCCTTTGTACCTACTTCCAAGCACCTTAAAACTATGCCCTCTCGTGCTAGCTATTTCAGCCCTGGGGAAAAGCCTCTGACTATCCACACGATCAATGCCTCTCATTATCTTGTACACCACTATCAAGTCACCTCTCATCCTCTCATTTTTTTTTCAAAAAAGTAAGACGATCTCCAGTTTCTGCTGCGCAGCTATGAAATTTACAGTGGAGATGTAGGAATAAGCGCCTGAACATCACAAATAGTCCAGAACAGGGGTACCCAAGCTTGGGGCCCATGGACTCCTCGGTTAATGGTAAGGGGTCCATGGCAAAAAAAGGTTGGAAACCCCTGGTCTGGAAATACACTGGTGAAGCAGAAGTGGGGATAAATTGCACACACCGTCGCACAAAATGAATCTGGTTTATAAGCTGCCTGATATCTACCCTGTTTTTTTATTACTTAAATGTTAAATAATGCTAAATTACAACTAAGTTAATTAAGTAGGGATGAAGGATCAGGTGATGTGCTGTAGTTGAATGGTAATAAGATTAGAGAGTTAAATGTGTGGCTCAAAGTTTGGGAGAAGTTGTTTGACTTCATGTACATTGACACCGGTGTAGGGGAAGGAAGGAATTGTTCTCGTGAGATGAGCTTCACTTGAACCATGCTGGGATCAAGGTCCTGGCAAACTGTATAACTAGCGCAGTGGATAGAGCTTTAAATTAAATAGTTCGGGGAGAGGGTTGGGGGGGGGGTGGGTTCAACAGCTTGGAAAAATAAGGATACGGTAAAAGGGAAGGAGAGTGCAGGAGTGGTTAATAAAGTCTCCAAAATAAAGAATAAGATGGAAAGATTAGAAATGTGTAATAATTAAACTTCAGGCAACATGGAGACAAATTGAGAATAAGGTAGTGAATACAGGACTGAAGGTGTTATATTTGAATGCATGCAGTATATGAATTAAGGTAAATTAGTAGTTAGAAATTGGCAAGTGTGACGGCATCACTGAGTTGGGGCTGAAAGAAGATCACCGTTGGGAGCTTAACATCCAAGGATACACATTGTATTGAAAGAACAGGCAGGTAGGCAGAGAGCTCGGGTGGCTCTGCTGGTAAAAAATTAAATCCAATCCTTCAAAAGAGGTGACACAGGACAGGAAGATGTAGAATCCTTGTGGGTAGAATTAAGGAACTCTAAGGGTAAAAAGACAACCACAAGAAAATTTGCAGATGCTGGAAATCCAAAGCAACACACACAAAATGCTGGAGGAACTCAGCAGGCCAGACAGCATCTAAGGACAGGAGTAAACAGTCCAAAATGGGTCAGAAATGTTGACTGTTTATTCTTTTCCAAGGGTAAAAGATACTGATGAGAGTTACAGACAGGCCACCGAATTGTAGCCAGGCTCTGGGGTACAAACTACAACAGGAGATAGAAAAGGCATGTAAAAAATGCAATGTTATGATAGTCACGAGGATCGATTGTAGATTGTAGAGTGGGAATTAGTAGCAAGTCTTTGAGACGCTCTTTAGAGCAGCTTGTTGTTGAGCCCACTGGATTAGGTGTTGTGTAATGAACAAGATTTGATTAGGGAGCTTATGATAATGTAAGCCTTAGGAGGTAGTGATCATAACGTCATAAAATTCACCTTGCAGTTTGAGAGGGAGATGCTAAAATTGGATGTATCAATATTACAGTGGAGTAAAGGCAACTATAGAGGCAGGAGGGAGGAGCTGACCAAAGCTGTAAGGGGACACTAGCAGAACATCAATGGCTGGAGTTTCTGGGAGCAATTTGGAAGTGCAAGATAGATACATCCCAAAGGAGAAGTAGTCTAAAGGGAGGATGAGGCAACTATGGCTGACAAGGGAAGTCAAAGGCAGCATAGCAAAGACAGCATGCTATACAGTGGACATATAGCACTGGGAAGTTTGATCATTGGGAAGCTTTCAAAAACAAACAGAAGACAACTAAAAAAGCAATAAAGAGCGAAAAGGTGAAATATAAAGAAAAGCCAGCCAATAATATAAGGGGATATAAAATGTTTCTCAGTTACATAAAGAGTAACAGGGTGTGAATAGATATTGGACTACTGGAAAATGACTCTGCTGAGGTAGCAAAAGGGGACAAAGAATTACAGATGAATTTAATAAGAATTTTGTATTGGATCTACACTGTGTAAGACACCAGCAGTATACCAAAAATTCAAGAGTGTCAGGGGGCATAAGTGCGTGTAGTTGCCATTAATAAGGAAAAGCTGCTTGGGAAGCTGAAAGGTCTGAAAGTAAGTAAGTCACCTGGAACTGATGGACCACACCCCAGGGTTCTGAAAGAGGTAGCTGAAGGGATTGTAGAGGCTGTAATAGCGAACATTGAAGAACCACTAGATTGTATAATGGTTCCAAAGGACTGGAGAATTGCAAATGTCACTCCACTCTTTAAGAAGGGAGGGAGACAAAAGACAGGAAATTATAGGTGCTAGCTTGACATCAGTGGTTGAGAAAGTGTTGAAGTCCATTATTAAGGACAAACATGAGGAAATCTGCAGATGCTGGAAATTCAAGCAACACACACAAAATGCTGGTGGAACGCAGCAGGCCAGGCAGCATCTATAGGGAGAAGCGCTGTCGACGTTTCAGGCCAAGATCCTTTGTCAGGTCTAACTGAAAAGATATGCTTACTATCTTTCCTTTCAGTTAGTCCTGATGAAGGATTTTGGCCCAAAAAGTCGACAGTGCTTCTCCTTATAGATGCTGCCTGGCCTGCTGCGTTCCACCAGCATTTTGTGTGTGTTACTTCCATTATTAAGGATGAGGTTTTGGGGTACTTTTCGCACATGATAAAATAGATCAAAGTCAGCATGATTTCCTTACAGGATAGTTTGTCTGACACATCTGTTTAAATTATTTGGGAAAATAACAGACAGGATAGACAAAGAAGAGTCAGTGGATGTTCTTTACTTGGAATTCCAGAAGGCTTTTGAAAAGGTGGGGTGGTGGGGTGGAGATATGTCCCTACCAAAGGAGGCATCAGGTGCTTCGTCCCACTGCTAAACTGCAGGTCATCCTTGGGCAAGGTGTAGCACCTTGATCAGTGTCATGTGAAGCCATGGCAGGGGGTGGTCATATGAGCAACTGGTCTATATTACATGTCCGGTTATGTGAGCCCTGATGCCAGGCAGACAATCTTGTGTAAAAAAAATTTGCCTACAAGAACACAATCACCTACATCATACGACATGGCACATAATGATGATGACGATTTGAAAAGATGCCGCACAAGTTTGCTAAATAATATTACAGCCCATGATATTACAGGAAATATACTAGCATTGATAGAAAATTGTCTGACTAGCAGGAGGCAAAGAGTGGGAATAAAGCAGGTCTTATCGCAAACAAAAGAAAATCTGCAGATGCTGGAAATCCAAGCAACACATACAAAATGCCGGAGGAACTCAGCAGGCCAGGAAGCATCCATGGAAAAGAGTACAGTTAACATTTCAGACCAAGACCTTTCCTCAGGGTCTTTGCTGTTCAGATGTGAATGGTGTTGTGCAGGGATAGGTGTCGGATTTACTGCTTTTCACATTACAGTGGATTCCGATTAAATCCAGCTATCTGTTAATCAGGGCAGCTGATTTGAGACAATTCTTAAAGAACAAAAAAGAATCAAGAAAATAGCTCAAGTTCCCTTTGTTCTTTTGGGACACTATGCCACTTAATTGGGACAGGAAACTGTTGCCAAATAGTTTCTAACTTGCATCAGTCGCAAGCACTTGCCTGGCCATTAGACACTACATCTTGCTTAGAGCAAACAGTTTTTAAATAGCGTGTGTTTCTGTTCAAAGAGCAGTGATTTTTGTCACTGATAGTGGCTGATAATTAAGCAGTAAGAAAATTATGAACTGTTTTGCTCACTGGGATTTCAGGCTTGGAGATGGTAGAAGTGGCCGGGAGAGGAAATGAAACAGTTTCATTACTTCAACAAGTTAGGAAATATGAATAATTTGAAGGTATCCACAATCATCTTGAATGTTACAATGAAAATGAAGACCTGGAATATGCAGTCGTCAAAAGCATTGTATGAAGGCAGTCTGTTATCTGCATTAGGTGTCTGCGGGAATTTTGTTCATTAACAGTCAATCAAACAACACGGCAGCACACACTGGATGAACTCTGTTGATAACTATTAGGAACTAATACTGTTTTATAGTAATTTAGTAGCATTGGTAGTGTTTTAATTTGTTCTGTATTTCATTTAAATACATAATTTGTTTCTCAGTTAAATGGTAGCTGGTCGTTTAAATATCTTTTAAACATTTTCCAAGAAGCATCGGCTAATTGGGCCAAAACGAAATTGCTCCTGATGTGTCCCAATTAACCAAAGTCCACTGTATATAGTAATGACCTGAATAACGGAACTGTTGGCTTTGAGGCTATGTTTGCAAAGATGCAAAGATAGGTGGAGGGGCAAGGAGTGTTAAGGAAGCAGAGAGTCTGCAAAAGGATTTAGGCATATTCGGAGAACAGGTCAAGAAGTGGCAAATGGAAAATCAGCATAGGGAAGTGTATGGTCATGTACTTTGAAAGAAGGAATAAAGACATAGTCTATATTCTAAATGGAGAACGAGTTCAGAAATTGGAGGTGTAAAGGGACTTGGGAGTCCAAGTGCAGGATTCCCTAAAGGTTTACTTGCAAGTTGCGTCAGTGGTAAGGAAGGCAAATGCAATATTGGCGTTCATTTTGAGAGGACTAGAAAATAAAAGCAAGGATGGAATGCTGTGGCTTTATTCAGCATTGGTCAGTCCTCACTGGGGAATATTGTGAGCAGGTTTGGGCCCTATATCCAAGGAAGGATTTGCTGGTACTGGAGAGGGTCCAGAGAAGTTTAAGAAGAATGATCCCAGGAATGAAAGTCTTAATGTATCAGAATGAAAGGGTTAATTGCTCTTGGTCTGTATTGCTGAAGTTTAGAGAATGAGGGCTTTTCTCACCAAAGCCTACCAAATATTGAAAGTCCTATATAGAGTGGACATGAGCAAGTCATTTCCAATAGCAGGGGAGTCTAGGACCAGAGGGCATAGCCTCACAGTAGAAGAATGTTCCTTCAGAATAGATATGAGGGGGAATTTCTTTAGACAAAGCACGGTGTATCTGTGGAATTCATTGCCACACGTGGCTGTGGAGGCCAGGACACTCGGTATATTTAAAATGGAGGTTGATAGGTGCTTGATTAGTAAGGTATCAAAGGTTATGGGGAGAAGGCAGGAGAGTAGGATTGAAAAAGAAAATAAATCAGTTTTTATGATTGAATGGTGGAGAAGATTCAATGACCTGAATGGCCTAACTCTGCTCCTATGTCATATGATCTTATAGATATAAGAGAGGATGGCTATTAGAGATATCATCAATTTGTCCAATTCTATTCTCACCCTCAGGTGATGGGAGCGTCAGACTCAAATTTACTGCTTTTAATGGGGCATCATTATTAACTATCATAGAATTAAATTTAAAAGATGAACTAAATCTTACATTATAATTAATGATACAATTAATTATGCTAGCAACCAAAGGTAATTTCAATGTTATGAAATTTCACATCTCTGCTAAGCTGAGTTAACCTCCACTAACTTACATATACAATAACATTTATGCAAATTAAATCGATCTAAAGAATAATAAAGAAAATTAGCAGAATGTGATTTCTGACAGATAGGGCCAAATCTCACAGTGCCCAAAGTAGTGTTGTGTGATTTCTGTTGTCCTACATTCATCTGAACCAGATCAAAGGGACTAGGCCTCCATATCTTCAAGATGTCGGTGAGGTGAAGTAGATCTCAGATCCTTGATTCCCAAATGATGGGCGGCAATTTAAAATGGATGAAAACTGGGGCTGGGTTATCTCCAACATGACACTGGAAACTGAATGTGGTGTCCAGCCACAAAACTGAGTTTCGGGATTGACAGCAGACTAGAACTGCCAATCCCCTTCAGCAAGATCTGCCCACCGTATCAAGTCAGGTGATGTTACATATCTTACGATTACACTGCACCTCACCAATTATGTTACAAACACAATTTCTAAGAATTAACATTGTTAGCATTGACTGAGAATGAGGTGTCCCATCAACTCCCAACTGGCATTAAAATTTAATCAAAGTGTACAAGAATCACTGAAACTCTACATGAGCAGGCTGCTCTTTGTCAGCATTACCTTACATTGTTTAAGAAGGTATTTTCCACAAACCAATACCCACACTTCAGCAAAGTTGGGAAAAGAAATGGACATAGAAGATTGCAAATCAATCTAAATGAGAACTTATCATCACTTTTACTAAATCAACTGAATGAGCTATAACTCACCTATCACTTTAGTGTTTTAGTTATACTACCACGTCTTTAATAAAAATGGTATCTCGTAGTTTAAATGCAAATAATCCACTTTTTATGAAATTTAAGATTCAGAGAATGGAATTGATAAAATTTGCTACAAATTTACTTTCGACTGGAATATTTCTAGACACAAAGTACTCCCAGGGGTGAAGAAAATGTCATAATACCAATCAGCAGTTGAGCTAAAATGATTGAGCTCCTCTTAAGTGGTTGAAGACCTACAGAAAAAAAAGCTTTTTTTTTGCTTCTGGTAGCAGGGAGCTGAAGTGAAAACATTATTTAAATTCTGAGTGCACACACAAGCTGAACTAGCTGCATCCTTGCAACCTAAGCACAGCCTCAAGGGAAGATGCTCTACTGACAAATTAATACCTTAGAGAAAAGATCAGAATGGTGGCAATGAACTCATTTGTTCCTCACAATAATAAAGAATGGCTTTTTTCATTACCACGGCGGTGATTGTTGCCATGGTGACTTGGACTTACCTCATTGCTTCACGAAGTGCTCCTCGCTCACTGAGAGTGGTGTGTTTGATGTCATCAAAATTATTCTCTAGCTTCTCATAGCTCTGGAATAAACCAAAAGGTAAAGACATTTCTCATATAAGCATTCACTTTTATCCTCATATATTAAAACACATTTCTTTTCAAGCAACATACCCTATGGAGTGACTCCGATGCATAATCAAAATTGACATTATAAACCTGCCAAAAGTCAATCTTATTCACAATGTGGTTGTCATGGAAATCTTATCACTAACTCCCCATGTATGAGAGGGATGCACACAAGAAGCGAAGCATGTATATCTGATTACAAATACTCCATTCTAATGCATATCTTAATATTTTATGCTTGAAACTATATATGTTTCCCATTTAAATAGTTTGTTTTCCCTAAGGCAGTTTTTCTAAGGGTGGAAAACTAGCTGCTTCTGAATAACTCTGTGTGAGATGTAAATATCCCTGGGACAAGATAAATCACAGGACTCTAACAAATAAAGTAATATAAAACATACACACAACAGCAGCGATCATACTCTTAAGTTGTTTTGAGCCTCAGCTTTAAAGAGAGCTGTCTTTAAACAGCCGGGTGTTTTTAGAATCCCAAGCATATTTTGATTTAATTTTCTTTAAATGGAGTTTTAGAAATGAAATAGGAAAAAGTAGGAACAGAAGAGAATAAGGAAAGCAGAACACAAATGTTAGAACAGGAATTTGCAGCAATAAATTAAAAAAGGAAGGTTATTGAACAGAGGAAATAAAGGAGAACAAGGAAAAGAGAGAGAGCATTTAACAGACATATTCCAAACCAGAACATAAATTACAATGAAGCACTATTAGATTATAGCAAGGAATACAGCAAATTCATAATAATTTGGATATCATTCAGATTCATTGCACATAATCAAACCCACTCATTTTCCTTTTCTTCTTTTATTACCTCCTGAACAACACTGGATGAATTGTTATAGTTATTTATATATTATTGAATCATCACTTCCCATAAATTGCACCTAACAATTTTGATAACCTCCATATCATTATATCTGTAGCAGGAGAATCTTATTTGTATCCACTTTACACTGACCTCAACATAAACTTTCAGTTGTTCAAGAAACCATTTAGAAAAGAGAGTGCAGAGAAAAGTTACAAGGATTTTGCTAAGAGTTAGGACCCGAGTTAAAGGAGAAGGATATGACTTTTATTCCCTAGGGCGTAGGAGAATGAGGTTCAAAATTACAAGGGGCATAAATAGGGTAAATGCAAGCAGACTTTTTCCACTGAGGTTGGGTGAGATGAGAACTAGAGGTCATGGGTTAAAGGTGAAAAGTGGAATGTTTAAGGGGAACACGATGGGGGATATCTTTACTCAGAGGGTGCTAATAGCATGGAACGAGCTGCCAAAGGAGATGGTGGATGTGTGTTTGATTTCAACATTTAGGAGAAATTTGAATAGGTACATTGATGGGAGGCATATGGAGGGCTATGGCCTGGGTGCAGGTCAATGGGACTAGCCAGAATAATATTTGAACATAGAACATAGAATAGTACAGCACATTACAGGCCCTTCAGCCCACAATGTTGTGCCGACCCTCAAACCCTGCCTCCCATATAACTCCCCACCTTAAATTCCTCCATAAACCTGTCAAGTAGTCTCTTAAACTTCACTAGTGTATCTGCCTCCACCACTGACTCAGGCAGTGCATTCCACGCACGAATCACTCGCTAAGTGAAAAACCTTCCTCTAATATCCCCCTTGAACTTCCCTCCCCTTACCTTAAAGCCATGTCCTCTTGTATTGAGCAGTGGTACCCTGGGGAAGAGGCGCTGGCTGTCCACTGTCTATTCCTCTTAATATCTTGTACACCTCTATCATGTCTCCTCTTATCCTCCTTCTCTCCAAAGAGTAAAGCCCTAGCTCCCTTAATCTCTGATCATAATCCATACTCTCTAAACCAGGCAGCATCCTGGTAAATCTCCTCTGTACCCTTTCCAATGCTTCCACATCCTTCCTATAGTGAGGCGACCAGAACTGGACACAGTACTCCAAGTGTGGCCTAACTAGAGTTTTATAGAGCTGCATCATTACATCACGTCTCTTAAACTCTATCCCTCGACTTATGAAAGCTAACATCCCATAAGTTTTCTTAATTACCCTATCTAACTCTGAGGCAACTTTCAGGGATCTGGGGACATATACCCCCAGATCCCTCTGCTCCTCCACACTACCAAGTATCCTGTCATTTACTTTGCCTTGGAGTTTGTCCTTCCAAGGTGTACTTCCTCACACTTCTCTGGGTTGAACTCCAACTGCCACTTTTCAGCCCACTTCTGCATCCTATCAATGTCTCTCTGCAATCTTCGACAATCATTTGACATGGATTAGATGGACCAAAAGGCCTGTTTCTGTGCTGTATTGTCGAATGACTCTAAGACCCTAAAAGCATTTGCAGATTTACCCTTCATTATTTACAAGAGATCAAAGTAATTAATGGTTTTTCTTCACTGCCTAAAGGAACATAAACTGGAGTCGCTGGAGTCCTAAGATATATTGTCAGTGGTGAGTTACCGTGTCTGCTGTTAGACCTATAGAAAATATTTATATATATGTTTTTACAAAATAAGCTTAAAGCATAAGAGATTCTGTAGCAGCTTGAAATCTTGAGCAATATGCACAAAATGCTGGAGGAACTCAGCAGGTAAGTCAACATCTATGGAGAGGAATAAACATTCCCAATGAAGAGTCGCGGCCTGAAACACTGATTGTTTATTCCTCTCCATAGATGCTGCCTGACCTGCTGAGTTTCTCCAACATTTTGTGTATGTCCATCAAAGATGTTTTACTGTTAAGTGAAATCTAGATCTGAAATGTTGAGGCCCTGCATGATTGCAGATTTTTGTGCTGCAAAATGCCTTTATATGCCAGAACTAGCTGTGCTGCATTGTATTAAATATTGTAAACATATTAGATGAAACTCTGAACAATTCCAAGCAACACTTTAACTCTTTGTGAACTCGCTGCATGTAGGATGTTTGTACAAATTAAACACTGTAGATTTGTTAAATGCTTGCTAATAGTGGCTGGATTCCTTTTGGCCTTAGGCACTACTGACATGAGAACAAAAGACCAGCAAAGTTTTCTGTCTCTGCGTGTCTCCCAATGCTTGTGGATTGAACCCCTATTTATTGAGGTACCTTTCGCTCAGTTCTTCGAACTTCACCTGGACTGAGGAATTGTGATCATCAGTGTCTCGGATAGACCTCAGGGTGATTTCACGAGTTGGAATTAGGTGCTCCCCCAACAACAGCAATAATCAACTTGCCTGATGACAGCAACAATCAAGTGGAGACTACAAATCAAATCTGAAATCTTTGTAGCTCATGACGTAGTATTTAGTGTGGTTCATTTGTGCTTTCTGCTTTAATGCTAACAAATTAGGCTTAAGTTACTTTGTTGTGTTCACATGCTTGCTACCACATTTCCTGGACACTCAAGTTGGTTTGGATCTTTTGGGTCTGATCAACCCACACCCCCCCAACCCCGCCCAAAATGAAAAAAATGTTGACCACCAGTGTTGCCAGATATCAAAGCTGTCAATGACTGTGAATGCTTCTGAACCATTCAGATGTCTTCATTTGAAAGTAGAGGCTGCTGAGGTTGAACTGAACGAGGGATATTCTATGTGATTTTTCTGGCGAATCAACGAGAGCATGAACGTAGGAAATAATGACCTCTGATATGTAAAATTGTTTGGTTTTTAATAATTATAATTTTAGAAACATTTAAACATTTTAAAAGCACTAGAAAATATTTAAAACTATTAAAGCAAACATAGTCAATTTAAAACATGTATATTATCTGGTACTTATCCTTCTCTATTGCAAAAATGGCTGTGGAACTCAGTAAGATTGTGTACTACCTTTGAACTTCAAATAGAATCAGGAAGCGATTGAGAATCCCAGCCATTAAACTCATCACTTCTGTGCTGAGCAAGTTAATCTGAATTGTGCTGCTCACAATTTCCACCACATTCAGGACGAGTGGCTTTAGGTTCAGGCCCACAAACCACCAAGGGTGACAGACTGTGAAACTGAACAGGATACTTGCAGGAAAATTTGAATATGCTTACAATTTGGGAATAAAGGAAATGTGTGGAAAACTGCAAAGTTCTTTACAAAAGGGACAATAAAAATTCTGGAATATTTGCTGATCTGCACTGAGCTTTCCTAAGGAGAACATAGCTACAATAAGAGGAAGACAAAAGGAATATACAGTTGTAGGTGGAAATCTGTTGACATTACTGTATTAGCTCATGACTTAGGATTTAGTTGTATATAAATGTCTATCTGCATAAAGAACAATGATTTACTTGTGTTTTCAGTCGACTGTGGCTTATTACTACTGACGCTGAAGTGTCGTGGCAGAGAAGAAGAGCTGGATGTTAAAGCAAGGGCTCGCCAGTGTCCAGAATCATCCAAGGACTGGTGACAGTGATTGTTTGGGATAAATGATCAAAGCTTGAGCATGATGCTGCTGGAATTCCTCAAGGAACCATGCCCAGAGCAACCATTGTAGTTACTTCATTCTTCTGATACAAAACCAGGAGTGGAATTAAGAGAAGGATATAGCTTGGGAGAAAAAAAAAACACTCCTTATTGAACAATATTATGGAACCACGTTCTCCAGCAGCAGTCTTTAAAGAATCCAAAAACAAGCTTCTCAAGAGCTTTCATATTCCAGGATAAATAAAACAAGTTTTCATTACACTGAAGATGGAACACAACAGCACATAAACAGGTACTTAATTAGCCATGAAAATTAACTTATACGAGAGCTGCCTTGTGATAGGCTGTGGATGGTGAATGCATCAGTCCATGGGGAGATGATTCCAGGTATTGGAACAGGGAAGTCACTTTCGCACAGGGTCAAGAAATTCTACGTTAAGTTTAACAGGACTGTGAAACAGAATCTGGTTAGATAGCCTGATGTTAAAATATCACTCAGCTAAGGGGTTAAAAATCCTGATATCCATTAAAAGACTGTGCTAGATACCAGTCGGACATAATAATTTAAATGATAACTAGGGTAAGATGACAATAGGGCCAGCATGAGAGAAAACCTAGATGACAAATTCTTTTATCCAAAGCATTAATAAAGTGACCAGTTACTGATCAGAATTTGTCTGCTATGTGGCAAAGGTAAATAACACTATTAGACTCCAGAGAGTGCATACAATTGTTTAATAAAATCTTTTGGATGAGGGGCTTCCATAATGTGGGTGGAATGGAGAATCTGAGATTAGTAGCGAGTAGAGATACTCAGTGCTTTGGCTTAGTGGGGGAAAAAAAGACATGCCCTTTTGTTGGAAAGATCATAAACCAAGTAAATGAATTTAAAACATGCAGGCCTCCTGCAACGAGCATGATCGGAGGATAATCTGAAATTCATGGCCTAATGCTTCAGATCATATAGAAACAGCAAACACAGCCCATCAAGGATGTTCTGATTACTCCATGTTCCTGTCTAATATTTAATTCCCATGCAGTTCCAAAACCTTGCAACCTCTGCCTCAATGATACTTAATGTCTCAGCACTCATGGCTCTCCGGGATTGAGCGTGGTGGGCACAGAACAGTTATCACTTTCAAAAGGAAAATGGAAAGATACCAGAGAGAAAGAAAATACGCAGTGTGATGAAGAAGGAACCTGTTGTGTTTCTCTTCATAAAGATGAACAGTACAGGTAAAACCTAACGCATTTTTATTTGGGACACTCCAACCAAGACAACCACATGCACCCAGCGCACTAATGTGTTATCCAGTACTGAGCCTGAACTGCACGCTAGGAATTGAAGTTCTTTATTACATCAGAGCATTGAGTATAGGAGTTGGGATGTAATGTTAAAATTGTACAAGGTATTGGTAAGGCCGAATTTGGAGTATTGTGTACAGTTCTGGTCACCGAATTATAGGAAATATATCAACAAATTAGAGAGAGTACAGAGAAGATTTACTAGAATGTTACCTGGGTTTCAGCACCTAAGTTACAAGGAAAGGTTGAACAAGTTAGGTCTTTATTCTTTGGTGCGCAGAAGGTTGAGGGGGAACTTGATAGAGGTATTTAAAATAATGAGGGGGATAAATCGAGTTGACATGGATAGGCTTTTTCCATTGAGAGTAGGGGAGATTCAAACAAGAGGACATGATTTGAGAGTTAGGGGGCAAAAGTTTAAGGCTAACCCGACAGGGAATCTCTTTACTCAGAGAGTGGTAGCTGTGTGGAACGAGCCTCTAGTAGAAGTGGTAGAGGCAGGTTTGGTATTGTCATTTAAAGTAAAATTGGATAGGTATATGGATAGGAAAGGAATGGAGGGTTATGGGCTGAGTGGAGGTCAGTGGGACTAGGTGAGAGTAAGCGTCCGCACGGACTAGAAGGGCCGAGATGGCCAGTTTCCATGCTGTAATTGTTATATGGTTATATTACATACACACATATGGCACAAACCAGGGAACAGGATGCTTTATAGTGTTCTTGCAGGAATGTTAACTTCTAAGTGTAGAAGTTTATTTGGACGTGCAACCAAAATTTATCATCCATTACGTTTAGATTCCAAATTCAATATTTTCTGACAGAGATCCCTTGCCCAATTCCCTTACCCTCTACCTTACAGGGGAAAAAAATCCTTTCTGTTGCGTTTGGTATATTTCCTTCTACAATGGTTCATGTGTCTTTTATCGAAGTTATCAGCTTCATCTTGTGTTTCAGTAGCACAATTGGTAGCTCCCCAATAGAAAAGAAACAATCTTATAGATTTTCTTTTCCTTGTAAAGAATAATCACCCATAGCTTTGTTTTATCCCACCATTATTTCAAGTTTTATCTCCCTTACACTCACATTCTTTAGGGAATACTTTAAAACCAAAGCCAATCTGCCTGTACCAGTGGAAGCTAAAGAAACCTTAGCACTCAAAATGGCCATTTAAACAAATGAGAGAACAATGCATTTAGAAATATTGGGAATTTATATTTAAAAGCAATAAATGATCAGTGTTTGGAATCTGCTCCTTGATGTGCAAGTGGGAACAAATTAAATAGGAAGCTGCTAAGTGTAATTAGACAAAAGAAAATTTTAAGGAGAAAATAACTGTGCGAATATTGGAGAAGTGCCAGCCAATCTGACAAACTAGTTCTGAAAAGAGCCTGAGTCAATTTGATGGACGAATAGCCTTTTTCAAAGCTGTCCTTTTTATAATTTTATTGATAGTAGTACCTTGATCAGAAACAAAATAAAGGCAGTAAGGTAACTAAACACAGTCCACATGGATTTTAGAAAAGCCTTTAATCAGGACCTCACGACAGACTGGCCAAAACTAAAAACTCACAGGATTCAAGGGAGAGTGGCAATTGAATTAAAAACTGGAAAATCAAAGGATTACAGTTGATGGGTGTTTTTGAAGGTTATTATCTGCAGGATAATAATCCACATGACTCAGTACAATGGTCCTTTTTTGACATATGTATGATTGACATAGATTTTACAGAAGGATCATTATAAAGGTTATCAGGTGATACAAACATTGACCAGGAGTTTAACTGTAAAAAGGAAAACATTAGATTGTAGGAAGACATGGCTGGTTGGAATTGGAATTAGTTTATTATTTTTACATACATCGAGGTACAGTGAAAAGCTTGTCTTTCATACTGCTGGCCAGCTCCATCATGAACACTAGCTTACCCACCCATCAAGGACAGATTCAAAAGGAGATTCATCGAAAAGGTGGCATCCTTCATTAAGGACCCCCACCATCCAGGACATGCCCGCTTCTCATTATTATCAGAGAGTAAGTACAGGACCCTAAAGACACAAACACACAAGATTTTAGGAACAACTTCTTCCCCTCTGCCCTTAGATTTCTGAATGGTCAATTGTTCAATGAATCCATGCACACACACACTAGAGACAGAGAGACAGAAAGAGAGAACATAGAACATAGAAAACCTACAGCACAATACAGGGCCTTCGACCCACAATGCTGTGCCAAACATGTACTTACTTTAGAAATTACCTAGGCTTACCCATAGCCCTCTATTTTTCTAAACTCAAAAGACCCTATTGTATCCACCTCCACCACCACTGCCAGCAGCCCATTCCACTCACTCACCACTCTCTGCATAAAAAACTTAACTCTGACACCTCCTCTGTAATTACTTCCAAGCACCTTAAAACTGTGCCCTCTTATGTTAATCATAAAGGGAGATACAGTAGTCAGCACTGCATTTCTGCCACATTACAACAAATGTCAGTGATAATAAAGCTGATTCTGATTTTGCTCATATAGCTCAAACCATTACATTATCCATTAAAGTAGTACAAGGTAAAACAATAACAATACAGAATAAAATGTAACAGCCACAGAGGAAGTGCAATGCACATAGGCAATTTGGTGCAAGATCACGAGATAGCTTGAGGTCGAGAGTACATCTTATACGGATGGAGATAAAAGAGCAATGGAATATAATCTATTTGGGAAATACAGCAAGACAAGAAAATATGCAATAAATAGAAGCTTACTAAGAGATGTGGAGGAACAAAGGCAATTTAGGGTGTTTGTGCAGAGATTTTTAAAGATAGGTAAAAAAGCAACTGTTAAGCCTTATTGACTGGGCAGAGAATGGAGTACAAAAGCAGGGATATTCTTGTTAGAAATGCAACTTCTCTTCTTAGGCAGACCTTGAAAATTAACAATAACTTGCTTAATTCCAGTTCTGGGGAATCTGAGGTGGCTGATATACCCAGTGTGAGATGCACAACACCTGCTACAGATGGGGCAGGAATTGCTCGAAGAGGCAGGTGACAGAGCTGTTCAAAAGATCAGCATCTCTTCTGCAGCTTTTTCTCCTGTTAAAAAGACTTGAGACATTTAGTGCCTTCCCAAATGTCCCTTCTCCATTTTGAGTGCTATCAAGGATAAGCACAGATCAATGAGAATGCAGCATCTTGTTTCAGGGGAGGCTGTGAGAATATTGTTGAAATCATATCCATGTTGTCTAGGAAATCTTTTGATTTGAGAGCCTGGAGCAGCTCCTTTAGAGTTTGAGTGTCAGTCGTGAAGATAATGTAGCCTACCTAATGCAGCTGGTTGAGTACAATCCGTGCCTCAATGCTGTAAATGCTGGTGTGGGTGTGGACAATTCTATTGATTTGCTTACCCTGACACTGGATTTCAATGATATTGCAGAGGAAGCATTGAAAACAACTGCCCAGGGCTTCGAGGTGCCTGCTGAATGTAGTCCACGTCTCTGAAGTATACAGGAAGGCAAGGGCTGCTACTACCTGCTAGACCAAGCACATGCTGGAGTTGTAGTCTTCATCTTCTAATACACGTTTTCCTCTGGAGATAAAAGGCTTTGCCAATGCCATCTCTTTATGGATGCCTTGCTGAATTACAACTTGAAAGTGATTTTTAAAAAAAAATAATTTGAGAACCTCTTAATAAGGCTTTATGGCATTGTAAAGCAAGGCTAAGGTGCTAGAGTTACCGCACTCTAAGTCCATTAGCTCACATGCTTTACTGAATGAGTCACTGATGGCTTTGAATTTGCTATTGCAAAGTTTACATAAGTAAGCATCAACTGCACAATGCATCTAAAGTAATTTTGGTTCTGCAGCAGAGATGAAAGTCATCCCTGTAACTTAGTTCCAATTTAGTTGGAAATTATTTGGAGGTGAGGTGCAATATTGTTTTCTTCATTCACTTATGGGTTGTGGGCATCGCAAGCTAAGCCAGCATTTATCACCCATCCCTAGTTGCCCCTGAGAAGGTGGTGACGAGGTGCCTTCTTGAAAGTCTTCAGGCCGTGAGTTGTAGGTAAACCCACAGTGCTGTTAGCGAGGGAATTCCATGATTTTGACCCAGCGACAATGAAGGAATGGCGATATGTTTCCAAGTCAGGATGGTGAGTGACTAGGAGGGGGATTTCCAAGTGGCGGTGTTCCCAAGTATCTACTGTTCTCGTCCCTCTAGATGAAAGCGGTCATGGGTCTGGAAGGAGCTGCCTTGGGAATTTTGGTGTTGTTGCAAGTGCATCTTGTAGACAGTATACACTGCTGCAACTGTTCATCAATGGCAGAGGAACTGGATGCTTATGGAAGGGGTACCAATCAAATGAGTTGCATTGTACTGGATGGTGTCAGGCTTCTTGAGTGTTGATGGGTTACTCGGCACTCATCCAGGTGAGTGGCGAATATTCCATTACAGCCTTGACCTGAGCTTTGACCTGGACAGGATTTGGGAAGGCAGGATGTGAGTCACACACCGCAGGGTTCCTAGCCTTTGACCTGCTCTGATAGTCACAATGTTTATATGGCTAGACGAATTCAGTTTCCCATCAAAGGTAACCCCCAGGATGTTGATAGTATGGGATTCAGTGATGGTCATGCCACTGAACATCAAGGACAATGATTAGAGCTTTCATGTTGAAGATGGTCATTGCCTGGCACTTGCGTGGCTCGAATGTTACACATCACTTGTCAGCCAAGCTAAGATGTTTTCCAGGTCCTGCTGCATTTGAACTGCTCCTCTATCTGAGGAGTCACGAATGGTGTAGACCATTGTGCAATCATTGGGATAAGGAAGACCAAAGATGGATTGAAGCAATGTCTTTTCAGACTGAGTCAGCGGTAAGGAAGGCAAATACAATCTTAGCATTTCATTTTGAGGACTAGGATATAGGAGCAAGGATGCAATACTGAGACTTTATGAGGCATTGTACAGACTTGGAGTATTATGAGCAGTTTTAGGCCCCTTATCCAAGAATAGATGTGCCAGCATTAGAGAAATGTTCATGTATGAGGGTGTTTGAAATCTCTGGAGATTAGAAGAATTGGGATGAAATCTCATTGAAACCTATTGAATATATTAAGGCCTAGATAGAGTGGATGTGGAGAGGATGGGTAGGTTAGTTCACCAGAGGGCACAGCCTTAGAATAGAAGGACCTCTATTTAGAACAGAGATGAGGAGGAACTTCTTTAGCCAGTTGATGTTGAATCTATGGAATTCATTGCCACAGAGGGCTGTAGAGACCTTGTCATTAAGTATATTTAAAGCAGAGTTTGATGGCTTCTTGTTTAGTCAGGGCATCACAGGTTAATGGGAGAAAACTGGACAATGGGGTTGAGAGGGATAATCAATCAGCCATGAAGGAATGCAAGATTAGACTTGATGGTCCAAATGGTCTAGTTCTGCTCCTATGTCTTGTGGACTTATGGACATTGCTTGAGTCCAGTCTGCACTGGGCTTTCATATGATTGTGAAGTAGACATAGAAAGAAAACAATTTTTAGAGGCTGCCACATTTAAAATAAGGGCATATATAGTGGTTGAAGTTTTCTTCTTACTAGGACTTCAAAAGTGAGGAAGATCACATGCAGAACGCTTGTTGCTAGACAGATAGAATTCACACCACTCTTTGGCCACTAGGAGGAGGTGGTTACCAAAAATCATAGAGATGACTTTTCCCTTGGCCAGCAGCAGAACAAACCCTCTGTACTGGCTATAATTGGATTTTCTTTCTTGAAAATAGCAATGATTATAGCATCTTTGTGGTCCTCTGATACAAGCTGCTCTTTATTAATTTGGAAATGAGGTCATGAATACGTGCCCACATTTCTCTTCCTCCAAGTTTCAGAACTTCAGCCATCTGCTCTAGAGGCATTGTTATTTTTCAGCTGGCCGTGAGCTATGGGTGGCCTCAAGACTGCACTAGAGAGTATACTGTGGGATGGGAGTTAATTTTCTTTGTGTCAAAGACACAGTCTGGTTCAGGAGGCTTTTGAAGGACTCGTTCCAACTGATGTGAACATCTCTCTGCCTGAGTTTATCTCCACTCTTGGTTCTTAGTAGGTTTAGCCTTGAACTGTACTGCCACAGAGGACACAGACAGCATAAGTGAATCCATAAATTTTCAAAACTGACAGATAGCTACTGCACTCTTCTAACCCTCATGCATTCTTCAGGTCATAGGTTTCTTATCAAATGCCAATTTCAGGAGGCACTAGATTTTCTTTTTTGTCCCCTGTGAAATGAGGGGATTTGAAATGAGTCAAACATTTGTTTGACTGTATGTGCAAGGACTTGGCCCTGGAATTTCTGTCGTGGAGTAGGCTCAGAGATTTACGAGATCTTGCCAGGATTCAAAAAATGTAGCTATGAGTAAAGATTAAATTAGTTGGGAGATGCTTACCATTACTTTCTAAAAAGTTTGTGTAGATTCAGTATGTCACTAATAACTGAGAAACTTCCGTTGATGTACAGTGGAGAGCACTGTCATTTGTTGTATCATGGCTTGGTATGGAAACACCAATGCTCAGGAATGGTAAAAGCTACAGAGAGAGGTATATACAGCCCTGTCGATCATAGGCAAAACCCTCCAAAGCCCCTCTCTCCCCATCAATTGAGTACATGAAGTGATGCCACAAGAAAATGGCTCCTATCATCCAAGATACCACCATCCAGGACATGCCCTCTTCTCACTACTACCATCAGGCAGGAGATACAGAATCCTTAGGTCCAACACCACGAGGTTCTGGAACAGTTATTACCCTGCTATCATCAGACTCCTGAACCAGGGTGGATAACTTCAAACATCACTCCTCTGAACTAATTCTATGACCTATAGACTCCCTTTCAATGACTCCATGACTCAATGACTCCACAACGTTATTTTTACTTTACACAGGTTATCTTGTTTTGCACACTGGTTTGTCAGTCTTTGTTTATGTATAGTTGTCATAAAATTCTATTTGGTTTTTTTTACATATACAGTGACATATACGTACTTTACAAATACATTTCCTTTGAACTTTGAAACAATACATTGAGAACTCATATTTGTAAACTATGACTGGACTTGCTAAAATAACAAAGGCAATACTTTTAACAAGAGATCAAACTCCATGTACAATACACTTAAATTATTTGGTGAAAGAATCTGATGGCGATGAAGCCAAAAGATATTCAGCCAGTGGGATTGAAGTGATGTGGAATTCTTGACATGAAAGGTGATGGTGGCAGAAAACCTCATCACATTAGAAGTGCTATTAGATAGATTAGATTCCCTTTGGCTTGCATGGACATGAAAGACCGAATGGCTTTCATCTGTGTTGTAAATTTTCTACAATTGGAAAAAGATAGCCACAAATCAGAAAATAGCGGATAGGAATTCAATGCAGTGCATTTGGAGTGGCTGAAAATGCAAACTGAAGTTCCACACCAAAATACAGAAAGACAAACCGTTTGTGGCAGGCAAATAAATGGCATACAAAATTCAATGTAGCAAGTGTGAGGTGGCTAATTTTGGAAGGAGGCTATTTATTCGCTAGAAGACAGAAAGCTAAGTGAGGCAGAGGAGTGAAGCTTTTTGGGAATACAGATCAATAAACAGTTGAATATTGAACCATGTTGATTCAGGCAGAATTACTCTATTCTGTCTTTTACACATATCCCCTTGGGATCCTGGGCTTATAAATAGATACATAAAAAGCAAAGTCAAATCTCCAAATACCTCTGAACAAAATCGCTGAAGTCTGCACCAGTTCAGCCATGAATATTATGTCCAGATTTCAGCACAACACTTCCAGAAGTTTGAGAAATCTTTAGAACTGGAGTTCACAACCTGAGATCGATGGAGCATGAAGGGGTCTGTGGTATAAAAGGTTTGGGAACCCCTGCTTTGGAAAGTGTACAATAAAGATTCAGAGAGGCTGCAGAAAAGATTTTAATACATGATTTCAGACATGAGGGATTTCAATTATGTGGGTGCAATGGAGAAGTTAAGATTGTTTTTCATTTTGCAGAACAGATTGAGTGCTCTTAGAAAGAGTCAGTATGAGCTTGCTGGACTAGATTCTCAGACTCTCAGAGACATGTCATTAATCATGAAGTTCTAGATTTCTCAACCTCAGAGTCTCCGGCATTTTCCTTTCCTTTGAAATACATTTTGTCTAAATTATTAGATGATACTCTTAGAATACCTTCTCTGAATTTGGTTCCAGCATTACAAATGTTTTATAAATCCAAACACTTGTTACAATAAAAATGATCAAGTACATGCATAAAATACATGAGAAATTATTTCTCTCAACGACTTTCAGATGACATGTTTACCTTTTATAAACAGTTAAAAGCAGGGCTCATCGGGGAAATGACAAATCTATACACAACGTACAAGTTTTGTGACTGCAGAATTCTAACATCATTTTGCATATGCAAAATTACTCACTGTGACATTGTGTAAACTAAGCAACCGTGGATACCACAAAATCTGTAAGCATAATGTGGAAATCAAAAGAAGAAAAATCATGGAAATATTACTTTTGGCATGTGTTTTGCATTTCTTCCTACTGTTCTTATTTTAGACTTTATGGCAGATTCCACTTTCAATATCTGTAATACATGGCACAGAAAATGACTGTTAAACGCAACAGGTGTGTGCCAGTGTTTATAACCTTCTTCATATCTTGCTTAACCTAACTCTATCCCCCTTTCACAATGTGATTATCCTCTTGTCTAGCTGTTCTTTAAAAGCTCACAACAAGCATTCCAGGTGGTGGCAAATTCAGCTTTCTCACCAATTTTACAGCAAAGATGTTCCTCCTGAAAATTTCTTTGGGTTTATTTGTGATACTTGATTATAGATCTCCATCCCACCACCACTCATTGGTGACATAGAAGTATTTTCTACATATCTATCCTTGCTACTGCACAGGACCGAAAGAAGCTGCAGAGGGTTGTAACTTTAGTCAGCTCCATCTTGGGTACTAGCCTAGAAAGTACCCAGGGCACCTTCAAGGAGCAGTGTCTCAGTCTAGTTTTTGTACTGTGTCATGTAGCACCATGGTCCTGAAAAACGTTGTCTTGTAGCGATGTACTACATACAGAGTCGTTTTGAGACTAGTTTATTCAAACTTCGCGGCACTGGCATTTAATCCCTAGCGCCCGCCCTCTCTGGGCGGAAATGACGTCAGAGGTGCATTACCAAAGTCTCTTCCCGCGCGCTAGCTATTTGTGAGCCAGTTCGCCTGTGCAGAAAGTGGGTCGCCACAGTCTCATTTTTACTATGTACTGTACCAGCGGTTATGGTCAAAATGACAATAAAAGTGACTTGACTTGATTTGACTTGAGAAAGACAGCATCCAAGGACAGCATCCCAGGACGTGCCCTTTTCTCTTTGTTACCATTTGGTAGGAGGTACAGAAGCCTGAAGGTACACATTCAGCGATTCAGGAACAGTTTCTTCCCCTCTGCCATCCGATTCCTAAACAGACATTGAACCCGTGAACACCACCTCACTTTTTTAATATATATTATTTCTGTTTTTGCACGAGTTTTAATTTATTCAATATACATATACTGTAATTGATTTACTTATTTCACTTCTACATCACGTATTGCACTGAACTGCTGCAGCCAGATTAACAAATTTCACGATGGTAATAGACCTGATTCTGATTCTGATTTATAAGTTTGAAAGGCTCAAAAGTCACTCTGTAGCTTTCACTTTTCATTTTGCTGTTTTGTGCTGTGTTATATTCTGTGGACGATCACCATGACCATGATTGTTCTTGGCAAAATTTTCTATGGAAGTGAAGTGGTTTGCCATCGTCGCCTTCTGGGCATTGTCCTTACAAGACGGATGACACAAGCCAGTATCAATACTCTTCAGAGATTGTCTGCCTGGCATCAGTGGTCACATAACCAGGACTTGTGATATGCACCAGCTACTCATACGATCATTCACTACCTGCTCCCACGGTTTCACATCAGAATCAGAACCAGGTTTAACATCACCGGCATGTGACATGAAATTTGTTAACTTAGCCGCAGCAGTACAATGCAAAACAAGATAAAATAATAAAAAAATTTCTAGAATTACATTATACGTACTTTGAATAGATTAAAAATTGTGCAAAAAACCCCCAGAAATACAATGTATTTAAAAAGTGAGGTAGTGTCTAAGGGTTCAATGTCCATTTAGGAATCAGATAGCAGAGGGGAAGAAGTTGTTCTTGAATCGCAGATTTTGTGCCTTCGGGCTTCTGTACCTTCTGTTTGATGGTAGCAATGAGAAAGGAACATGCCCTGGGTGCTGGAGGTCCTTAATAATGGATGCTGCCTTTCTGAGACACCACTCCTTGAAGGTGTCCTGGGTACTTTGTAGGCTAGAACCCAAGATGGAGCTGACTAGATTTACAATTCTCTGCAGCTTCTTTCAGTCCTGTGCAGTAGCCTTCCCCCATACCAGACAGGGATGCAACCTGTCAGACTGCTCTCCACAGGACATCTATAGAAATTTTTGAATGTTTTTCTTGACATACCAAATCTCTTCAAACTCCTAACAGTCACAGTCTTGCCTTCTTTATAGCTGCATTGATATGTTGGGACCAGGTTAGGTCCTCAGAGATCTTGACAGCCAGGAAATTGAAACTGCTCACTCTCTCCACTTCTGATCCCTCTGTAAGAATTGGTATGTGTTCCTTCGTCCTACCCTTCCAGAAGTCCACAATCAGCTATTTCATCTTACTGACATTGAGTGCAAGGTTGTTGCTGTGACACCACTCCACTAGTTGGTATATCTCGCTCTTGTATGTTGTCTCATCTCCATCTGAGATTCTACCACCAATGGTTGTATCATCAGCAATCTTAGAGATGGTATTTGAGCTTTGCTCAGCCATATAGTCATGGGTATATAGAGAGTAGAGCAATGGGCTAAGCACACACCCCTGAGGTGCACCAGTGTTGATTGTTAGCGAGGAGGAGATATTTTCACCAATCCACACAAATTGTGGTGTTCCTGTTTGGAAGTTGAGGATCCAATAGCAGAGGGAGGTACAGAGGCTCAGGTTCTGTAATTTATCAATCAGTATTGTAGGAATGGTGGTGTTAAATGCTGAGTAATAGTCAATGAACAACATCCTGATGAAGGTGATTGGGTTGTCTATGTGGTCTAAAGTCGTGTGAAGAGCCACTGAGATTGCATCTACTGTTAACCTATTGTGGTGATAGGCAAATTGCAATGACTCCAGGTCCTTAGAAACATAGAAAACCTGCAAAACAATACAGATCCTTCGGCACACAGAACTGTGACGAACATGTCCCTACCTTAAAAATTACCCAGGGCTACCCATAGCCCTCTATTTTTCTATGCTTCATGTACCTGTCCAGGAGTCTCTTTAAAGATCCTTTTGTACCCACCTCCACCACCGTCACTGGCAGCCCATTCCACGCACTCACCACTCTCTGTGTAAAAAACTTACCCCTGACATCTCCTCTGTATCTACTTCAAAGCACCTTAAAGCTGTGCCCTCTCTTGCTAGCCACTTCAGCCCTGGGTAAAAGCATCTGACTATCCACATGATCAATGCCTTTCTATCAGGTCACCTCTCATATTCCATCGCTCCAAGGAAAAAAGGCCAAGTTCACTCAACCTATTCTCATAAGGCATGCTCCCCAATCCAGGCAACATCCTTGTAGATCTCCTCTGCACCCTTTCTATGGTTTCCACATCCTTCCTGTAGTAAGAGGACCAGAACGATGCACAGTACTCCAAGTGGGGTCCTATAGAGCTGCAACATTACCTCTTGGCTCCTAAATTCAATCTCATGATTTATGAAAGCCAATGCACCGTATACCTTCTTAACCACAGAGTTAACCTGCGCAGCAGTTTTGAGTGTCCTATGGACTCGGACAGCAAGATCCCTCTGTTCCTCCACACTGCGAAGAGTTTTACCATTGATACTATATTCTGCTACCATTTCTGACCTACTAAAATGAACCACCTCACACATATTTGGGTTGAACTCCATCTGCCACTTCTCAGCCCAGTTTTGCATCCTATCAATGTCTCGCTGTAACCACTGACAGCACTCCACACTACCCACAACAGCCCCAATTTCATTCTAGTCATGACCAACCTCTCAAAGCCTTTCATCACTGTAGATGTGAGTGCTACTGGGCGATAGTCATGACCCCAATCATGGGGCTAAGCAGTTGCTACACCTTGCCCAACCATGACCTGTAGGCTAGCGGAGGCTTACGTCTCCTTTGGTAGAGATGTACCTTGACCACCCCACCATTCTTTGATACTTACCTCCCCTTCAATTCCTGCATTATTCTTACAAATTAATTTATTGACTTTCACCAAGTGGTTCTATTTCATTTCTATTCTATGTATAAGTCTTATAGAGTAGTTCCAATTACAATGTTCTTCAATGTATCTTAACCAGCTTCTCTGCACAAGAATGTTTTTAATAATATTCCCAGTATAACAAGCAGAGGATGATAATTATTTTTGCTACTAGCTACATCTTAAGGTTTTGGAGTTGCTTCAGTTCTCAATAAAACATGGAACATCACAACACAAGGGACTGCTACAGACACAGAAATTCAGCAGAAACCTAAATTTCTCCTTAAAGCACAGTAATAGGTTTCTGAATAAATCTTTGTTTCTGCACTGATGCTTTCTCAGTTACTGAGGTTTTCAAGCACGTTTTAATTTTAGATTTCCATCATCTGTATGTTTTTTTTCATTTTTTAATGCCAGTATATTATTTACATAATTAATATGCAGTGTTTCTACTCTAAGATCTATCTAACTCTTTCCTCCCACATAGCCCTCCATTTTTCTTTTATCCCTGTGACTATTTAAGATCTTTAAAAAATGTTCCTGAAGTATCTGATTTTACCACCACGACTGGCAGGGCATTCCACAAAACAACCTCTCTCTCAGAAAAAAGACTTACCCCTCTGACATCGCCCTTCTACATCCTACAAACACCTTTCAGCTATCAGTATCATATGATAGCTATCAGCATCATTGTTGTATGACATAGGTGATCATGGTCTCATGGCCTTGATTATTCTTGGCAATTTTTTCCTGCAGAACTGGTTTGCCATTCCCTTCTTCTGGGCAGTACCAGACGTTATTAATACTCTTCAGAGATTGTTAGCCTGCCGTCAGTGGTGGCATAACCAGCACTTGTGATATGCACCAAGTAGTCTCCACCACTTATTCCCATGGCTTCACATGACCCTGACTGGGGGACTAAGCAGGTGCTATACCTTTCCCAAGGGTGACCTGCAGGCTGTTGGAGGGAAGGAGCACCTTACCCCTCCTTTGGTAGAGTCGTGTCTCCATCCCACCACCTCAAAGCTATGCCCCCTTATATTAGTCATTTTCATCTTGAGAAACAGTCTCTGACTCTCCACTCATCTATGCCTCTTATCATCTTGTACACTCTATTAATCTCCTTTAATCCTCTTTCACTCGAAAAAGAAAAGCCCTAGCTCACTTGACCTATCCTCGAAAGAAATGTTCTCTAATCCAGGAAGTATCCTGTTAAATCTGCTCTACTCTATCCTCTCCATATATTAAGTTGACCAGAAATGAGCATAATACATCAACTGTTGGCCAACTAGAGTTTTATAGAGCTGCAACATTACCGCGTGGCTCTTGAACTCAATTCCCTGACTAATGAAAGCCAACGCACCATTTTCCTTTTTAACCACCCTATCAACTTGCATGGAAACTTTGACGGTTTTATGGACATGGAATCCATGACCGCTCTATTCCTTCACACTGTTAATTCTGTATACTGTCTTCGAGATTGACCATGCAATGTAAATCACATCACACTTTTCTAGAATGAACTCTATCTACTACTTCTCAGCCCAGGACTGCATCCTACCAATGTCTCATTGGAACCTACTAAAACATTTTACACTATCCATTGCACCACTGATCTTCATGTCATCTGAAAACTTTCTATCTACTTCTACTTCTTCATCCAAGTTATTTATAAAAATCACAAACAGCAGAGGTCCCAGAGCAAATCTTTGACCTGGTCACCAACCTTCAGGCAGAATACTCTTACTTACTATCACCCTCTACCTCCTGTGGGCAAGCAAATTCTGTATGTATGTAGCCAGGTTCCCTGGATCTTCTCTTATAAATTTCTTAAAAAATTAGCATCTGTGCTGGTCTGAATTATAAAAATACAATACAGATAATGTAATGTGATCTCAGCACTTTAATATTCTTGGAAATATCACCAGAACATTCTGATTGAGTAACATTTGATGACACTCATAAATATTTTGAATATCAGAGAATTGATCTTAGGTTTATAATAGGAAACAATTTGAATCTTACATCATAGAAAGAAGCCATTCAGCCCAACCTGCACTTGCTGAATTTCTGTTAATTTGCACCCTACGATGCATTGCCTTCAGCACCACTGTTAGTTTCCAAAGTAACAAAACCTCAAGATGATTATCTAATTTCTACATTTATCTCTTTCATTAGTCTAGAGTGAAAATCATCAGGCCTGAAGATTTATCAAAGCTAATCTTATATTTTTAATTCATTCCGCACTAATGTTAAAATGCATATTGAATTCTGTAATTTTAACACCTTGATTTTTTTTCAACTTTCCTCCAAACCTGAAAGGTTAATGGTGTGAATGGTGCAGAAGTTTGTCGTAGATTACATTGGGATATTGATAGGATGCAGAGTTGGGCTGAGAAGTGGCAGATGGAGATCAATTCAGAAAAGTGCTAAGAGTCTTCGGAAGGTCGAACCTGAAGGTAGAATACAAGGTTAAGGGCAGGATTCTTATCAGTATGGAGGTACAGATGGATCTTGGGGTCTATGTATATAGATCTCTCAAAGTTGATAAGGACGTTAAGAAGACATATGGCATATAGGCCTTAATTAGTCGGGGGATTGAGTTTAAGAGCCATGAGGCAATGTTGTAGCTCTATAAAACACTGGTTAGCCCACACTTACTTCAGTTCGGGTCAAGATGTGGAAGCTTTAAAGAGGGAGCAGAGGAGAATTACCAGGATGCTGCCTTTATTGGAGAACATGTCTTACAGAATAAGATGAGCAAACTAGGGCTTTTCTCTTTGGAGCGATCGAGGATGAGAGGTAAATTAATAGAGGTGTATAAGATGATAAGAGGCATAGTTTGAGAGTCCAGCCCGAGACCTCTTCCCAGAGTGGAAATGGCTAATATAAAGGGGCACACCTTTCAGAGAAAGTAGACGGATGTGAAAGATAGCTTTGTTTTACAAAATAGAGTGTTAAGTGCATTGATTCCAGTAATGAAATGTTTATTATATGAGGAACATTTGATAGCTCTAGGTCTGTACTCCCTGGAATTTAGAAGGATCTCATTGAAACCTTTTGAGTGTTGAAAGGCCTTAACAGAGTAGATGTGGAAAGGGTGTTTCCCATGGTGGGGGAGTCTAGGACAAGAGGGCACCGCCTCAGGATAGAGGGGCATCCATTTAAAACAGAGATGTGGAGACATTTTTAGCCAGAGGGTGGTGAACTTGTGGAATTTATTATACACGCAGCTGTGGAGGCCAGGTCATTGGGTGTATTTAAAGCAAAGCTTGATAGGACACGGCATCAAAGGTTCAGGGGAGAAGGCCAGGGAGTGGAGCTGAGGAGGGAAAAAAAGGATCAGCCATGATTGAATGGCAGACCAGACTTGATGGGCCAAATAGTCTAATTCTACTCCTGTGTCTTTTGGTCCACACTGCCAGGGGAAGTGATAGAGGAAAATGCATTAGGGACTTCTAAAAGACTCTCAGAGAGCCACAGGGATGAAAGGAAAATAGAGGACTACGTGCAAGGGAACAGTTAGATTGATCTTGGAATAGGTTAAAAATTTAGCACAATATCATGGGCTGAAGGGCGTGTAACCTGCTACTTTAATAGACTATTTCTCATTCTCATTGTCTCACCTAAAAAATGTGTTTTCTTCTGTATTTTAGTTGGTCTCTTCTCTCTCTTTCTCCCACTATCTGTATTTCCCAATTTTTGTTTTGATTTCTTTGTGAAATTAATGTGCAAGTTATATCTCTGAGTATGACGTGTGGATTTTGGCTAAACTAGAAATTCAGTTCCCTGGTGCATGGTCATCTGATGCAGGAGCTGATAAGAAATGGACAACTGATCGCAGGTCTGTGACCAGTAGTTTTAAATCCATCGAACACAATGTGAAGTCATACACAGGCCGTAAAGTGTGAGTCATCCTGACATCGAGCTGCTGGATGCAAAGCAATGACATCAATCACCATGCAAATCATGCACAGTTTCTAACTAGCATCAGTCACATGCACTTGTGTGGCCGTTAGATACCACACCATGCACAGAACAGTTTCTAAATAGCGTCAGTTGCAAGCATTTGTATTCAAAACGCAGTGATTTTTGTCACTGAATAGTTGAGAAGAAATTAGCAGTAAGACAATTCAGAACTGCTTAGCTTGCTGCAGTTTCAAGCATTCAGCTTCAAGATGCCAGAAACGATGGCAGTGAAGCTGAAATAATTTCACTACTTTGACAAATTAGAAAATACAAAGAATTTGAAGTTATCAACAATCATCTTGTATGTTGCAATGAAAATGAAGATTTGGAAGATGCAATCATCAAAAGCATTGTATGAAGGCAGCCCATTATCTGCACTAAGTGTCCACACTGATACTGTTCATTTACAGTCAATCAAAAACACAGCAGTGTACACTGGATGAATTCCTCCATCAATAACTATTAGGAACTGGTACAGTTTTATAGTACTGCACTAGTATTGGTAGTGTTATAATCTGTTCTGTATCTCATTTAAGTACTTGAGATACTACTCAGTTAAAATTATTAAGTCTTTTTTATCTTTTCAACTATTTTCATTACATTTTGACTAATTGTAGCAGCCGCTTAATTGGGCCAAAATATACTGGTCTCAATGTATCCCAATTTAACCGGAATTCACTCCATGAGAATGCCTGGACTGAGTTTTTAAAGGAGATCTATGAGCCACTTTCAAGCCATTTGCCATTGATATCAGCCAAGGGATCCTGACTTGTCGGGCTTGACAACCCTGCAATCGATGTTGGCTAGTTTATCTTTGATGGTTTAGTCAATCATGGAGGAGTGCCAGGTGGGGGGAGCCAACTGAACAAATGCCTCTATGAGTGCATATCTTTTCCTGTACATGTCTCATTAATAATTGGAGACAAGGGTTCCTTCTAGCTCAAGTTTATTGTCATTCAACCATACACCTGTATACAGCTAACCAAGCTATGTATTGTCCTCTGGGACCAAGCTGCAAAACACAGTACACCTACTCACACACATTGTTATGTTATGATCCAACACACAATATTCAATATTAGCACAATCTCTAAGTGGCATGGCCTGACGATTGACAGGTAGACATAAAACGTGAGGTGCAAGTTTATGTAAAACAGCATTACATTACTGACATTATCATAAATGCAGTAGCATAACTACGTGAAACAGAAGCAATAAAAGATTAAAAGTGACCGGTGCTAGATGACAGTGTGTCTGTGAGTTGGGGAGTGGGGGGGGGGGGGGGGGGGTTGGTGGTGCAGGGTGTCCATACAGGGTGTACATGTGTACTGGGTGGCAGCTGGGTGTTAAAAAGTCACAAGTCTGGGAGGAAGAAGCTGTTACCTAGCCTGGCAGTTCAGACTATCTTTACTTCACTGTTGGGAGAAGAACATTTAAGAAACATTTGCAGATGGAGTTTAATGCTGATAAGTGTAAGGTGCTACATTTTGGTAGGACTAATCAAAATGGGACATACATGGTAAGTGGTAGGGCATTGAGGAATTCAGTAGAACAGAGTGATCTAGGAATAATGGTGCATGGTTCCCTGAAGGTGGAATCTCATGTGGATAGGGTGGCGAAGAAAGCTTTTGGTATGCTGGCCTTTATAAATCAGAGCATTGAGTATAGGAGTTGGGATGTAATGTTAAAATTGTAGAAGGCATTGGTGAGGCCAAATTTGGAGTATTGTGTACAGTTCTGGTCACCGAATTATAGGAAAGATGTCAACAAAATAGAGAGAGTACAGAGGAGATTAAGTAGAATGTTACCTGGGTTTCAGCACCTAAGTTACAGGGGAAGGCTGAACAAGTTAGGTCTTTATTCTTTGGAGCGTAGAAGGTTGAGGGGGGACTTGATAGAGGTACTTAAAATTATGAGGGGGATAGAGTTGACGTGGATAGGCTTTTTCCATTGAGAGTAGGGGAGATTCAAACAAGAGGACATGAGTTGAGAGTTAAGGGGCTAAAGCTTAGTGGTAACACGAGGAGGAGCTTCTTTACTCAGAGAGTGGTAGCTGTGTGGAATGAGCTTCCAGTAGAAGTGGTAAAGGCAGGTTCGATTTTTGTAATTGGAAAAAAAAATTGGATAGGTATACGGACAGGAAAGGAATGGAGGGTTATGGGCTGAGTGCAGGTAGGTGGAACTAGGTGAGAGTAAGTGTTCGGCACAGACTAGAAGGGCCGAGATGGCCTGTTTCCGTGCTGTAATTGTTATATAGTTATAAACCCTTGAAAGAATGGGCAATTATGGTTTTCAACAGTTTTCTCATTTTGCATAACCATGCTGAAAGTCCAAAACTTCTAACATTTATGCCTATCACTCCTGTACATCATGTGGATAAGCAAATTGCTTCTTCCCTATAATTAACTGATGCATGTCCCCTGCACAGTGTCATTTATGGCACATTTCTATATGCAGTTTAATTTCTGGGCCAGTGAACAACAAAGAAAATAATTCAATCTGATTGTTAAAGAACCTCAAATCTCCTTTTACTGTTATTGTTATTCTTTTACTTTATTCCAGCTCAATGCACTGTGTAATGATCTGATCTGTATAAACAGTATGCAAGACAAGTTTTTTATTGTATCTCGGTACATGTGGCAATAATACTAACACCAATTACACTGTGATTTTTTAAAAAAAAGAGTAGAGGAACTCTCCACCAACAATTCCAATGGCAGCATTTGAAGTAAGCCATCTTTTTCCTGATTTATCTTTGAGGATGTGTTTGACACTGACAAGGTCTGCATTTATTGCTCATTCCTGATTTCCCTTGGGGAAGTGTTAAGCTACCTCCTGGAGGAGGTACTCCCACAGTGCAGTCAGAGTGCTCCAGTATTTCGACTTGTGATGATGAAGGAGCAGCAGTTCAGGTCAGGATTGTGTGCACCTTCATTTGTTACAACTCTTCTCTACCTGCTGACCTAGTCTATCATGGAGGGAGAAGTCATGGGCCTGTGAGACACCCAAGCGTCTTGTAGAAACACAAACAGAAAATGCTGGAGAAACTCAGAGGGCCGGGCAGCATCCACGGAGCGGAATGAACACTTTATGTTTCAAATTGACACCCTTCATCAGGACTGGAAAGGAAGGGGGAAGAAGCCAGGATAAGAAGGTGGGGGAAGGGAAGGAGTACAAACTGGCAGGTGATTGGTGAAGCCCATCTGCTGGGTGAGTTGGGGGGGGGGGGGAGAGGGTGATGAAGTGAGAAGCTGGGAAGTGATGGGTGGAAGAGGTAAAGGGCTAAAGAAGAAAGGCATCTATTAGGAGAGGATAGTGGATCATGGGAGAAATGGGAGAGAGAGAGGGAAGTGATAGGTGACAAAAAGAGAAGGAGTATGAGGAGAGCCAGAATGAGGATTAGAAAAGCCATTGGAGGCTACCCAGATGGAATACGTTGTTCCTTCATCCAGAGACTGGCGTGCAAATTGATTTACAGACTTCACTTTTAATTGAGCTATCACCAGTGACCAATCCAGGCATACGATCTTTGAGAGGTGGGGTTTTGGGGTTGTAGACCAGTGGTCCCCAAACACTGGGCCACGAACCAGTACTGGGCTGTAAAGCATGTGCCACCGGGTCGTGAGGAAACGGTATGATTTGGCGATATGAAACGATATGAGTCAGCTGCACCTTTCCTCATTCCCTGTCACCCCCACTGTTGAACTTGAACACACGCGAGGTTATTACCCATGCAGGGTCATCAGTTCATCATTAACCTACAACTACTCGATGAGTAAAAAACAAACATCGCTTGAGAGTTTCTTTGGAAGAGGTGGTAGGGCACATAAAAGGCCTAACGATGATGAAAAAGCAGAGAGAGCTGATGTCAAGACTGCAAAAAAAAGAAAGCTTCCTTCAACAGAATACATGACTAGTCGTACATAAAATATGGCTTTAATGTGACCGGTGACTCGCACGCTCCAAGCCCCCTGTTTGTGATATGTGGAGACAAGCTGTCTAATGAGGCAATGAAGCTCTCAAAACTGCTTCGGCACCTCGAGTCCAAGCACCCTGCACTTAAAGACAAACCTGTTGAATTTTTTGAGCAGAAAAAACGTGAGCAAGCGGGACAGAAGCAAGTGCTGAGAGCCACCACCTCCACAAATGCTGCTGCTCTGAGAGCGTCGTACTTAGTGGCTAGCCGTATTGCTAAGGCTAAGAAGCCTTTCACTGTTGGTGAAGAATTGATTCTGCCTGCTGCCAAGGACATGTGCTGTGAACTGTTTGGAGAACCTGCAGCTAACAAGATGGCACAGGTTTCTCTTTCAGCTACCACAGTTTCAAGGAGAATCGACGACACAGCGGAGGACATCGAAGCACAGCTGTTGGAACGGCTTAACGAGTCACCATGGTAGGCTATCCAGTTCGACGAGTCTACTGATGTCGACAACAAGACAATACTGCTGGTTTATGTGCGATATAGAGTTCAAGACGATATGCATGAGGATATGTTGTATGCAGTGCTGCTGCCAACTAACACAACTGGGCAGAACTATTCAAGTCTTTGAATGACTACATGTCAGGCAAACTGGACTGGTCATTCTGTGTTGGAATATGCACAGACGGGGCTGCAGCTATGACTGGACGGCTGTCTGGTTTCACTACCCAAGACAAAGAGATTGCTCCTGAATGCCAGTCAACACACTGTGTCATACACAGGGAAATGCTGGCTAGCCGAAAAATGTCAGCTGATCTTAACAGCATATTGACTGACGTTGAAGTTATCAATCACATCAAAGCAAAAGCCCTTATCTCACGTCTGTTTGAGCAGCTTTGTGAGGAAATGGATGCAGAGCACAAATGCCTTCTCTTTCACACTGAAGTCAGCTGGCTATCAAGGGGGAGAGCCCTGGCCAGGGTTTTTGAGTTAGAGAGCCGCTACAGAGATTTCTTTCAGGGAAAAAGTCAACACTGGTAGCACACTTCAGTGACACGGAGTGGATAGCAAAACTCGCTTATCTGTGTGACATCTTCAACCTGCTCAGTGAACTCAATTTGTCACTTCAGGGGAGAATGACAACTGTCTTCAAGTTGGCAGATAAAGTGTCTGCTTTCAAAGCCAAACTGGAACTGTGAGGACGGCGAGTGGACAGGGGCATATTTGGCACGTTCCTAACATTAGCTGGGATAATGGGAGAGAATGAGGTTGTACCGTCCTTCTCACAGCTGGTGCGCGATCACCTATCTTCGCTCTCGAAAGAATTCGAGCGTTACTTCCCAACCGCAAATGACCCAAGACGTGCAAAGGAATGGGTCCGTGACCCATCTGTGAATGTCCCCGGTGAATCATCCATGTCAGCGCAGGAAGAAGATCAACTCCTCGAGCTTGCAAATGACAGTGGGCTGAAAAGTATGTTTGACATAACATCTCTGCTGGCATTCTGGATCAAAATCAAGGCTGAATATCCTGAGATAGCCACGAAAGCACTGAAAACGTTGCTTCCATTTCCAACATCATATCTCTGTGAAGCCGGGTTTTCTGCAATAAATGCAACAAAAACTAAATTGCAGAACAGACTAGACATAAGGAACCCCCTGCGAGTATCGCTGTCTCCCATCAACCCTCGATGGGACTGTCTTGTTGCAGGGAAATAAGCCCAGGGCTCCCACTGATCCAGCGATATTGGTGTGTTGCAATGATTTTATATGTTCATACAAGGAAAATATGTGTTGTATGTTTAATATCCAAACAACGTTACTTAAAATGTTATCAAGCCATTGACTTATAAGTGACATAATTGACTTATCACTATATTCATGTGAGGAAAATATGCGCTGTGTGTTTAATATTAAATTCGCTAGATAAACCCTTTTAGAAACAAAGTTCAGTGTATTAGCCACTTACAAGTGACTTATAGTTGACTTATCACCTATATTCTGGTCGTGATTAACACCCCGCCAACCGTCCGCCAGTCAGCAAGAATATTGTCAATATTAAACCGGTCCACGGTGCAAAAAAGGTTGGTGACCCCTGCTCTAGAAAACCAGAATGTTAATCCATGAGTGGAGCCAAATTGGATGGGGGAGATCGTAAATGAATTCTTTGCATCTGTATTTACTCAGGAGGTGGATATACAGTCTATAGAAGTGAGAAAAAGCAGCATCAACTTCATGGACTCTGTGCAGATTACAGAGGAGGAGATGTTTACTACGCTGAGGCGAATCAGGGTGGATAAATCCCCAGAGCCCAAGTAAGTGTTCCCTTGGACCCTACAGGAGGCAAGTGCAGAAATTGCCAGAGCCCTAGCAGAGATATCTGTAACATCCTTAGCGACAGGGGAGGTACAACAGAATTGGAGGAAAACCAATGTCATTCCACTGTTTAAAAATGGCTCTAAACATAATTATAGGCCCCTGAATCTGACATCAGTTATCGGAAGGTATTCTAAGGAAGCGGATATATGATATTTGGATAGCCATAGACTGATTAAGGATAGTTATCATGGCTTTGGGCGTAGTAGGTCATGTCTGTGGAATTCCTTGCCACAGACAGCTGTGGAGGCCAGTCTGTATGTATATTTAAGGCAGAGGTTGATAGATTCCTGATTGTTCAGGGCATGATGGGATACGGGGCAAAGGTAGGAGACTGGAGCGGAAAGGAAAAACTGGAACAGCCATAATGAAATGCTGCAGCAGGCTCAATGGACCAAATGGCCTAATTCTAACCATTCTTATAGAGCAGGGGTGTCAAACTCATTTTAGGTCACGGGCCGGATTGAGCAAAATGCAGCTTCATGCGGGCCGGATCAGTCGGACGCGTGCGAACGCAGCTTTCGTTGCCTCCGTTTTTTCAGCCTGCTCTCATGTGTCTCAGTCTCTGCTATAACTACAAAGTGTTTCACTTTACAAATTCCGTTTCTTATGAAGAAGACTGCCGAATAAACACTAAAAACCCTGAAAACCTGGGACCTGAATAAACTCAGCATTGGCCATCTCATACGCCATAGGCGCTTCGATTACTGGGGCCAGCTTTAATAGTAATTAGATATTATCTGGTGGGCCAAAGATAATTCCACCGCGGGCCTTGAGTTTGACATATATGTTATAGAGTTTTTGAGGAAGTTACCAAGAAAGTGGATGAAGGCAAGGCAGTGGATGTTGACTGCATGGACTTTTGGAAAGCATTTTGACAAAATCCTGCATGGGAGGATGTCAAGAAGGTTCAGTCACTCGGAATTCAGGACGAGGTAGTAAATTGGATTAAACATTGGCTTTGTGGGAGAAGCCACAGTGTGGTAGCAGGGTGTTACCCCTCTGACTGGAGGCCTGCGACTAACGGAGTTCTACTTGGATCGGTGCTGGGTCCTTTGTCACCTATATCAATGATCTGGATGATAATGTGGTGAACTGGATCAGCAAATTTACAGATGACACCAAAATTGGGGGTGTAGTGGTCAATGAATAAGGCTATTATGGTTTAGAGTGATCTGCATCAGTTGGAAAATGGGCTGAAAAACTGGCAGACGGAATGTAATGCAGACAAGTGTAAGGTTTTGCACTTCGGTAGGACCAACCAGGGTAGATCTGGCACAGTGAACAGCAGGGCACTGAGGAGTGTGATAGAACAAAGGGATCTGGGAATACAGGTTCATAATTCATTGGATGTGGCATCACAGGTAGATAGGGTTGTAAAGAACGCTTTTGATGCGTTGGTTTCATAAATCAATGCATTGAGTACAGGAGATGGGATGTCATGCTGACATTGTAGAAGACCTAATTTGGAGTACTGTGTGCAGTTTCGGTCACCTATGTACAGGAAAGGTGTAAATAAGGTTGAAAAAGTACAGAGGTACAGAGAAAATTTGTACTGGATGTTGCTGGGTCTGGAGAACCTGACCTATAAGGAAAGATTGAATAGGTTAGGACTTTATTCCTTAAAATGTAGGGGAGATTTGATAGATATGTACAAAATTATGAGGAGCATAGATAGGATAAAGCAAGCAGGCTTTTTCCACTGAGGCTGGGTGGGACAACAACTAGTAATCATGTGTTAAGGGTGAAAGGTGAAAAGTTTAAGGGGAACATGAGGGGTAACTTTTTCACTCAGAGGGTTGTGAGAGTGTGGAATGAGCTGCCACACCAGTAGCACACACAAGCTCGATTTCAACATTTAAAAGAAGTTTGGATAGGTACATGAATAGTTTGGGTATGGAGGGCTATAGTTGCAATGCAGGTCCATAGGATTAGACATTTTAGATGGTTTTGGCATGGACTAGATGGGCCAAAGTACCTGTGTGTGTGCTCTACTTCTCTGTGAATCTATGGCTTCATCAGTGCACGAGCTAACAAGTGCAGATGTTGGAAGAAATGAATGTACAGTATAAACTGGTTCATGAGATGCAAACAATATTTTGTCCTGAATGGCATCAAATTTCTTGACATTTCTTGCAAGTAACTGGAAGGTATTTCATCACCTTGCAGACAGGCTCTCATCTGTCAGGCTCTGGGGTGGCAGGAGATGAATCGTTCATTGTAGAATACTCAGCCTAAAGCCATGGTATTTTTGTGCAATGTGTAGTTACACTCCTGATCAACAACATTGTTGTTGAGGACTCGACAATGATAATACTATTGAATATGAAGGGTAATATTTGGAGCCTCCCTTGTGGGAGATGCTTTTTGCCTGGAAACTTCATGATGCAAATGTTACTTGTAAACTTCCTGCTCATGCATGATCATTGTTCCCTTCATTCCCATTGGCCAGCATTACCAAGGCTCTTTGATACCACACACTACTTTCAAAAGTTGCCTTGATATAAAGGGCTATTTGATGGGACCATCAATGACGTCTTCCAACTGTTTACAGACAAGGCAAGGGCTCTTCATCTGCAAGTGGAACTGATCTTTGCCACTTCTAAAGATTTGTTTTATTTGTCACACGTACAACAAAACACAGAAACATACAGTGGAATGCATCATTCTGCATCAATGTCCAACAGAGTCCAGGAATTGTGCTAAGGCAGCTTGCAAGTGTCACTATGCTTCCAGCGCCAACACAGCATGCCCACAACTCACTAACCCTCAATGTACATCTTTGAAATGTGAGAAGAAACCAGAAAACCTCTAGGAAACCCATGCAGTCATGGAGAGAACCTACAAACTCCTCACAGACAGCAGTGGGAATCGAACTCAATAGATAATCTCTGGCACTGTAAAGTTATGGCACTAACAGCTATGTTACCATGCCACCTGACTTTATAATGGATGGAGGTCATAAAAGCTGAAGATCATTGGGCCTAGGACAATTGATGTCCTGATTTCCTGAGACTGAGCAGATTGACCTCTAACAACCACAAAGGACCTTTGTGTGAGATTTGACTGAAGGACTGATTTCCTATTTATTCCATTTGACTTCAGCATTACTATGGCTTCTTGTTGACTCATACATTCAAAGGTTGCTTTGATAGGAAAGACAGTTACTCTCATTCCGTTTGTGGGACTCAGATTTATGGTCCATGTCTGGATAAAGAATATAGTGAGCAATACTGTACCTACCACTTGATGGGACCATTGATGACAACTTTCAACTGTCTACAGATGACAGGGAATACACTGAATGAGTAATAATTAGCTGGATTCAACATGTAGAGCTCTTTTTGTGAACAGGATTTACATGGACAATTTACCAAATTGTTGAGTGGATTCCAACTGAGCCACTGTACTATTACAGCTTAGCTTGAGGCACACACCATAGCTGATGGTTCACAAGAACTCTGAGAGCCACAGGCCCGCTTTGTTCTTGTATGGCTCTTTGACTCCATAATTAAGTATTCAGAAATAAGGCCAGAATACTATCTGGTTCCATTGCCTTTTGCTGGATCCATTGTCAGAAATAAGGCCAATCTATTGCTACTGAAATGAAAACTTGCTTCCTCTGATAATAGTCAAGTTGTTACTTTCTTTAATTTGGAATGTATCTCCCCTCACCCAATTAACCTGCCACCCACCTTGCAATACCTGTCCTGACAAGTTACCATTTAATTCTGTGGAGAAACAAGAGAGTGAACACGTATCTGAATGATACTGTACTGCATTTTCTTACAGTTTATCTGGGAGTTTCACACTTACTTTTCGTGCTTTTCATAAAAGATAAGAAAAATGTCTCAGATCAATAGATAGCATAGCCTCCAGCCATAACACATCAAAGCTCTGTCTGGAAACCAATTAAACATTGCAAACAGATGAAATGGTGCATCTCACTCAGTTTAAGCTACTGGAAAGATTTTGGGACAATAATTCTGTCTGAAAAATATGCATTTCCTTACAGCTCATAGCACTTGGAAAAAGTGAAAAAAGGAACTATTGCCTTTGAGCTGGATAGCATTCTAATGATTCAAAATAATTAATGCAAAGGACTTTATTTATTATTCTTTAATTGATTGCACGTCAATGCTTCACGTATACATTCATTTGTGTATCTGAGTATTTGTCAATCCAAAACTTAATCTAACATCAAGCAATGCTCCTAGAGCCATAGTCATTGATAAGTACAACTAAGAAACAGACTCTTTGGCCCATCTAGTCTGTGCTTAGCTACTTAAACTGCCCAGTCCAATAGACCTGCACTGGGACCATAACAGACCCTTACCATCCATATACCAATCCAAACTTCACTTAAACATTGAAATCAAGCTCACAAGCACTACACTCTCATGACCTCTGATGGAAGAAGTTTTCTCCTCATGCTCCCCTTAAACTTTTCACTTTTCACCCGTATTCCATGACTGCTGGTTGTAGCCTCACTCAACCTCAATGGAAAAAAATCTGCTTGCATTTATCCTATCAACAGTAGAACTCTCATAATTTTGTATACCTGTATTAAATGTCCTCTCCATCTTCCAGATTCTAAGGAATAAAGTCCTAATCTATTCAATCTTTCATTATAGCTCAGGTCCTCCCGACGTAGCAACATCCTTGTAAATTTTCTCTGTACTCTATCAAACTTATTTACAGTGCTTATAAAAAGTATTCACCACCATCTCTCCTCCCCCCACTCATCCTGGAAAGTTTTCATTTTTTATTGTTTTACAACATTGAATCACAGTGGATTAAATTTGGTTTTTTTTTGAGACTGATCAACAGAAAATGACTCTTTTGTGTCAAAGTGAAAACAGATCTCTACAAAATGATCTAAATTAATTACAAATATAAAACACAAAATAATTGATTGCATATGTATTCACCCCCTTCAGTCAGTATTTAGTAAATGCAAATTTGACAGCAATTGCAGCCTTGAGTCTGTGTGGACAGGTCTCTATCAGGTTTGCACATCTGGACTCTGCAATTTTTTTCCATTCTTCTTTACAAAACTGCTCAAGCTTTGTCAGATTGCATGGGGATCGTGAGTGAACAGCCCTTTTCAAGTCCAGCCACAAATTCTCAATTGGATTAAGGTCTGGACTCTGACCTGGACATTCTAGTACATTCTAGTATATTAACGTTGTTGTTCTTGAGCCATTCCTGTGTAACTTTGGCTTTATGCTTGGTGTCATTGTCATGCTGGAAAACAAGGCTTCTCCCAAGTCGCAGTCCTCTTGCAGACATCAGGTGTTCCTCCAGGATTTCCCTGTATTTAGCTGAATTCATTTTACCCTCTACCTTCAGAAGCCTTCCAGGGCCTGCTGCAGTGAAGCATCCCCACAGCATGATGCAGTCACCGCCATGCTTCATGGTAGAGATGGTGTGTTTTTGATGATATGCAGTGTTTGGCTTATGACAACAAGGTGTTTAGTCTGATGGTCAAAAGGCTCAATTTTGTTTTCATCAGAACATAGAACTTTCTTCCAGCTGACTTCAGAATCTCCAACATGTCTTGTAGTAAACTCTAGCTGAGATTTCATGAGAGTTTTTTTTTAACAGAGGCTTTCTCTTTGCCACTCTCCCATAAAGCTGTGACTAGTGAAGCACCCAGGCAACAGTTGTATGCGCAGTCTCTCCTATCTCAGCCACTGAAGCTTGTAACTCCTCCAGAGTTGTCATAGGTCTCTTGGTGACCTCCCTCACTAGTCCCCTTCTTGCACAGTCACTCAGTTTTTGAGGATGGCCTTTTCTAGGCAGATTTACAGCTGTGCCATATTCTTTCCATTTCTTGATCGACTTAACTGTACTCCAAAGGATATTCAGTGACTTGGAAACTTTCCATTATCCATCTCCTGACTTGTGCTTTCCAAAGACCTTTTTATGGAGTTGCTTGGAATGTTCTTTTGTCTTCATGGTGTAGTTTTTGCCAGGAAACTAACTCACCAGCAGTGGGACCTTCCAAATACAGGTGTTATTTTTTTTACTACAATCAATTGAAACACCTTGATTGCATACAGGTGATCTCTATTTAACTAATTATGTAACTTCTAAAACCAATTGGCTGCACTAGTGATGATTTGTGTCATATTAAAAGGAGTGAATACTTAAGCAATTAATTATTTTGTATTTTATATTTCTAATTAATTTAGATCTCTTTGCAGAGATCTGTTTTCACTGACACAAAAGTATTGTTTTCTGTTGATCAGTCTCAAAAAAAGCCAAGTTAAAACCACCAACTCAATATTGTAAAACAATAAAAAATGAAAACTTCCGAGGGGTGAGGGAGGTGAATACTTTTTCAAGGCACTGTACATCATTTTTGGAGGTAGGTCACCAAAACTGCACACAATATTCCAAATTGCACTACACCATAATACAACGTCCCATCTCCTGTACTCAATACGTTTATTTATGAAGGCCAACATGCTAAAAGCTTTATTTACAGCCCTACCTTCCTGTGACACCACATTTTTACAAATTATGGACCTGCATTTCCAGACTCCCTTTATTCTACCACACTCCTCTGTGCCCTACCAATCCCTGTGTATGACCTACCCTAGTTGGTCTGTCCAATGTGTAACACCTCACATCTGTCAGCATTAAATTCCATCTGCCATTTTCAGCCAGTCTTTCCCTGCGGATGCAGATCCTGCTGCAAACTCTTGATAGCCTTCCTCACCGTCTACTACACCCCTAATTTTGGTATCATCTGCAAATTTGCTGATTCAGTTACCACATTATCATCCAGATCATTGATATAGATGGTAAACAACAATAGACCCAACACTGATCCCTGCGGCACTCCACTAGTCACAGGCCTCCAGTCAGAGAGGCAAGTATCTACTACCACTCACTGGCTTTTCCCACAAAACCATGAATAATTCATTTAACTATCTCATCGTCAATGCCAAGTGTTAACCTTCTTGACCAACCTCCCATGCAGGTTCCTGTCGAATGCCATGTTAAAGTCCATGTAGACAACATCAACTACCTTGACCTCATCCACTTTCTTGGTAACCTCCTCAAAAAATTCTAAGAATGGTTAGACGTGACCTAGCATGCATGAAGACATGCTGACTATCCTTAATCAGTCCATGTCTATCCAAATACTTTTATATCCAGTCCCTTAGAATACCACTACTGATATCAAGCATACTAGCCTGTAATTTCCTGGTTTAGATCCTTTATTAAACAACAGAATTACATTGGCCATCATCCAATACTCTGGTACCCTCCTGTCAATTAGGATGATTTCAACATCTCTGCAATTTCTGAACATGCCTCCTGTAGGGTCCGAGGGAACACCATTTCCAGCTCTGGGAAATTCTGGGAAATTATCCACCCTGATTTGCCTCAAGACAGCATGCATCTCCTCCTCTGTAATCTGTACAGGGTCCATGAATTTGATGCCACTTCTATAGACTCTTTGTCAAGTAATTAGTACTTGACAATTGTGTAGGGTGTTGGAAGAAGGAAGCCATGATGTGTAAAGTTAAAGGGATTAAGGGGTAATATTTATATATACACTGTATAAATAAATAAAATATAGAGTGGATGCGGGTTAATTGAGACACATCGGGACCAGTACATTGTGGACTAATTAAGTGGCTGCCTTAGTTAGTCAAAATTTCATGGAAATAGTTAAAAGGGTATTAAATAAAAAACGATTTGCCATATTACTGAGAAACAAATTATGCATTTAAATTAAATACAGAAGAAATTATAACACTACACTACCTATACTAGTACAGTACTATAAAACTGTACCAGTTCCTAATAGCTATCGATCAAGGAATTCATCCAGTGTACACTGCTGTGTTCTTTTGATTGACTGTAAATGAACAAAATCAGTAGAGACACCTAGTGCAGATAATGGACTGCCTTCATACAATGATTTCAGCCACTGCATTTTTCAAATCTTCATTTACGTTGTAACATTCAAGATGATTATGATATCTGCAAATTTTTTGTACTTCCTAACTAGTTGAAGTCATGAAATCGTTTCATTTTCGTTTCTGGCACCTCGAAGCCTGAATGCTTTCTGAATTGTCTTACTGATTATTTCTGGCTACTCTCAGTGACTAAAATCACCACATTTTGAACACAAGTACATGCAACTGACGCAATTTAAAAACTACTGTAAGAGTACTGTAGTGCCTCATGACCAAACAAGGGTGTGTGTGACTGCTGCTAGTTAAAAACTGTTCAGTAGCATCCTGTCCCAATTAATCAGCATAGTGTCCTAAATTAACAAAGGGAATCCCAGCTATATTCTTCATTAGTTTTTGTTCTCTAAGAGTTGTCCCAAATAAGCAGCTGCCCTGGTAAACTGATGGCCAAATTAACTGGAAGCTATTGTGTGCATGCATGTGTGTATGTGTGGCGTGTGTGTTTACACATATATGCTGTATATTGTTCAAATATTAGGTTGCTTTATACATGCACACATGCTGTACAAATGTATGTCCTTGAAGAGCTACATGTAACTGAATTGTGTGCCCGAGCACCATGCATTTTGGATGCGCGTGTCCGTGTGAATGAGAGATTGTAATGTGGCTGCCATTTATACACTTGCGTGTGTCGCAGGGTTGGTGCCTATGTGTGTGCCTACCTCTGTATACAATGACTGTGTGCTGTGCGAGTCTGCCAAACTTATAAGGCAGTGTTTGCAATATTGGCTACTTTTAAAAGTGTGCCTGATTACAACAGCAATTCCAATATGCACAATCTAATTGTGCATTTGCAGATAAACAAAATTAACTTCGAAATAGGTTTATTCAGTTTCATTACTGAGGCGTGCGCACTTGGGAAAATATTACCATTAAATTTCTCAAATCCTTTAGTGCACATCGCAATTCTGATTTTTCAGGTCAATCAATCGCTCTAAATTAACCCCTTTCAGTCTTTACTGCAAAACCTTCTCAACATCAGGAAGGCCATCTAAACTTTTAATTTCCTTTAACTTAGCTTAATCACTTCCAGCCACATGACTTCCATTTAGGTATCTGGGTACCAGGAAGATTTTTCAACCCTTAATAAATATGTTGACAGCAGGATCTCACATGAGGTTTAGAGGAGTGAGATAGATCAGCTGGTTAAGTGGCGTTGCAATAATAACCTTGCATTCAACATCAGGGAGACCAAGATTTTGATTGTGGACTTCAGGAAGGGGAAGTTGAGGGAGAACACAACAGTTCTTATCAAGGGATCAGCAGTGGACAGGTGAGCAGTTCAAAGCTCCTGGGTCTCAATATCTTGGAAGATCTATCATGGGCCCAACATATTGATGCAATTATGAAAAGGGCACTTCAGTGACTGTATTTCATTGGGAATTTGAAGAGATTGGGTATCTCACAAAAGACTCCAGCAAATTCCTACAGATCATATATGTCAAACTCAAGGCCCGCGGGCCAAATCCGGCCCGCGGTGGAATTATCTTTGGCCCGCGAGATAATATCTACGGTAATTACTATTAAAGCTGGCCCCAGTAATCGAAGCGCCTATGGCGTATGATATGGCTAATGCTGTGATAATTCAGGTACCAGGTTTTCAGGGTTTTTAGTGTTTATTCGGCAGTCTTGCTCAGCAGTCTTCTTCATAAGAAACGGAATTTGTAAAGTGAAACACTTTGTAGTTATAGCAGAGACTGAGACACATGACAGCAGGCTGAAAAAACGGAGGCAACGAAAGCTGCGTTCGCACGCGTCCGACTGATCCGGCCCGCATGAAGCTGCATTCTGCTCAATCCGGCCCATGACCTAAAATGAGTTTGACACCCCTGCTACAGATATACATTGGAGAGCATTCTAACCGATTGTATCACTCTCCAGTATGGAGGGGCTACTGCACAGGATTTGAAAAAAATTGCAGAGAGTTGTAAACTCAGCCAGCTCCATCAGGACAACTAGTTTCCCCAAACATTGAGGATTTCCTCAAAAGCTGATGCTTTAAGAAGGAGATTACATCATTAAGGACACCTACCATGCATGACATGCCCTAGGAACAGATGAGGTCGTAGATAAACACATAGCTGAAGAACTGGAGCAGGGGACAGGGATTCAAATTTCCGGATATTTGAGACCTCTTCTGGGGTAGGTGGGATCTGTACAAAAGGGACAGGTTGCACTTGAATCTGAGAGGGACCAATATTCTTGTGGACAAGTTTACTAGAGCTGTTGGGAGTAGTTTAAACTAATATGGCAGGGGGATTGGAACCGGTATGATAGAGCTGAGGATGAGCCTGCAGGTTTACAAGTAGGTGATGAGTTTACTACGAATATAAGGAAGGACAAGCTAAATGATTGGGTGAAAATGCAGACAGAGCAAAGAATTAAATTGTACCATAGAGATGAAATTCAAAAGGGCAAAGAATGCAGAACTGAGGTGCTACATTTAAATGTGCATAGCATTTGGAATAAGGTGGACTAACTTGTGGTTCAATTGGAGATTAGTTGGTACGATGTTGTGGGAAAGGCTATCTTAGGTTGGGTGTTGTGTAATAATCCAGATCTTAGTAGGGAGCTTAATGTAAAGGAACCCTTAGGAGACAGTTACCTTAATATGATTGAATTCATATTGCAGTTTGAGAGGGAGAAGCATAGGTCACATATATCAGTATAGCAATGGAATAAAGGGAATTACAGAGGCATGAGAGAGGAGCTTGCCCTGGTGGATTGGATGAGGATACTGGTGGGGATGACGACAGAGATGGCTGAAGTTTCTGGGAATAGTTCATAAGGCACATGATAGATATGTCCCACAGAAGAAGTTGTTCTCAAATGGCAGGGATAGGCAACTGTGGCTGACAAGAGAAGTTAAGGACTGCTTGAAACCAAAGAAAGGGCATATAATGTAGCAAGAAAAAAAAAATGGCAAGTTGGATGATTGTAAAGCTTTTAAAATCCAACAAAAGGCAACTAAAAAATCTGTAAGAGAGAAGTGGAAAATTATGCCAGTGAGGTAGTAATGGGGGACAAAGAAATAGCAGATTAATTTGCATTCTCTTCACTGTGGAAGACACCATTAGTGTGCCAGAGGTCCGTGATTGTTAGGGAGCAGGAGTGAGCACCATTGCTATTACAAAGGAACAAGTTCCTGGCGGACTCAAAGGTTGTATGGTGGATAAGGCACCTGAACCAAATGGACTACATCCCAGAGTGCTAAGAAAGGTTGCTGCTGAGATAATGGTCGTGATCTTTCAAGAATCATTTGGTTCTGGCATGGTCGCAGAGGACTACAAGATTGCAAATGTCACACCACTCTTTAAGTAGAGAGGAAGGCAAAAGCAAGGAAATTATAGGCCAATTAACCTAACCTCAGTGGTTGGGAAAGTGCTGGAGTCTATTATTTAAGGATGAGGTTTCAGGGTATTTGGAGACTAATGATAAAATAAGTTGAACACAGCATGGGTTTTGAAAAGGGAAACCTTGCCTGACAAATCTGTTAGATCCTTTGAGGAAGTAACAAGCAAGGTGGACAAAGGAGAGGCAGTTCATGCCATTTACTTGGGTTTTCAGAAGGCATATGATAAGGTGCCACACGAGGCTGCTTAACAAAATAACTTCCTATGGTGTTACAGGAAAGATACTGGCATATATAGAGGAATGGCTGACAGGCAGGAGGCAGTGATTGAGAATAAAAGGGACCTTTTCTGACTGACGGCCAGTGACTGGTAGTGTTCCTCAGGGGTTAGTATTGGGACCGCTACTTTTCACATTGTTCATCAATGATTTATATAGTGAAATTGATGGCTTTGCGGCAAAGTTTTCAGATGATACAAAGCTAGATGGAGGGGTAGGTATTGCTGAAGAAGCAATGTAATTGCAGCAGGACCTAGCAACATTGGAAAAAATGGGCAAAAAAAAGGCAGATGGAACACAGTTTTGGGAAATAATTGATAATGGATTTTGGTAAAAGGAACAATAGTGTGGACTATAATCTAAATGAAGAGAATGTTCAAATATCAGAGGTGCAGAGGGATTTGGGAGTCTTCATACAAATCCCCCAGAGGTTAATTTACAGGCTGAATGTGTTGTAAAGAAGGCAAATACAATGTTGCATTTATTTTAAGGTGAATAGAATATAAAAGCAAGGAGATAACACTGAGCCTTTATAAGACACTAGTCAGGCTGCATTTGGAGTATTGTCAACGGTTTTGAACCCCATATCTCAGAAAGGATGTATTGTCCAGAGAAAGTTCACAAGGATGATTCCGGGAATGAAAGGATTAACACATGAAGAGGATTTGGCAGCTTTGGGCCTGTACTCACTGGAATTTAGAAGAATGCAGGAAGGTGGGGGTGGATCACATTGAAACCTACCAAATGTTGAAAGGATTAGATAGGGTGGATGTGGAAAGGATGCTTCCTATGGTGGGGGTATCCAGAACTAGAGGGCAGAGCCTCAAAATTGAGCAGCGTCCTTTTAGAACAGAGGTAAGGAGGAACTTCTGTCGCCGCAGAGAGAGAATCTGTGGAATGCTCTGCCACAGACTGCAGTGGAGGCCAAGTCCATGTGTATATTTATGGCTAAAGCTGATAGTTTCCTGATTGGCCAGGACATCAAAGGATATGGCAAGAAGGCAGTTGTATGGGATTGACTGGGATCCAGGATCAGTCATGATGAAATAGTATAGCAGACTCTAGGGGATGAATGATTTAATTCTGCTCCTACGTCTAATGATTGTTTATGGTCTTCTCAATACGACCATCAGAGCACAATTGCAAGAGCCTGAAGACACACATCAACATTTTAAGAACAGCTTCTTCCCCTCTCCCATCAGATTTCTGAACAGACAATGAACCCATGAACATAATCTCACTATTTTTGTTCTGTTTTTGCATTAATTTAATAATCCACACAGGACCAAGAAGAGATGATTACATTGAAGGAAAACTTAGGGAATAGGTGTAAGGAGTAGCAGTGGGAAAGGCGGTGAAGCAAATTTAATTAACTGTGGCACTGGGCAGCCAAGGTTCAAAGTCAGGTCCAGAGTAAGCATCCTCAATTAGAGAAAGGCCAGCTTCACTGAACAGTCACACAGCAGGAGGACTGAACAAACCAGCCTCGGTGTAGTGTGAAATACGTACCGTGTGGATAGTGAGGGTGCAAGCAAAATAGCCCACACAATAAAAAGTCCATTAACACTGGAGGCTTCTGAGTCTCAGACTGCATATAGGGTAGGTAAGGCAAAACATGGGGAAGGTTTGCATTGGTCTTAACAATTAATGGGGAAGGGACAATGCAATATTATAGTCAAAGGGGAATTTTAGATAAACATACATAAAGCTTTTAGTAAATGGTGTAAATCACTAACTGGAAATAAAATAGATCAAAGCCTAATTAGAGTCACAGGGGAGGGAAAGGCTAGTGTTATTTTTTCAGCCTGTGGCTACCTGGTGTCAGATGACAGATGCACAGCTATCGTGAAACCTTTGTTTCGGAAAGGAGAAATTAAGTTCAAAGTTCAAAATCCAGTCACCAGAAACAATCCTGAGATTCATTTTCTTGCAGGCATACTTAATAAATCAACATCAAAATAAGGTTTAATATCACCAGAGTATGTTACAAAACTTGTTAACTTTGTGGCAGCAGTACAATGCAATACATGATAATCTAGGGAGAAACTATGAATTACACTAAGTATCTATCAAATAGCTAAATCCAGTAAGTAGAAAGACCGGAATAAAAACATAGTGGGGTAGTGCTGACGGATTCAATGTCTATTCAGAAATGTTTATGAAGGCTTATGTACCTCTGTCCTGATGGTAAATGAGAAGAGTGCATGTCCTGGGTGGTGGAAGTCCTTAATCACAGACACCGCCTTTTTGAGGCACAGCTGCTTGTAGGCGTCATGGATACTATGGAGGCTCATGCCCATGATGGAGCTGACTAACTTTACAACGCTCCGCAGCTTACTTTGATCCTGTGCAGCAGCACCCCTCATACCAGACGGTGAAGCAGCCGGTGAGAGGGCTCTCCGCAGTACATCTGTGGAAGTTTACAGAGCCTTACCAGGAACTCCATTGGGACCCACCGCATTGTGAGCGTTCACCTCCACCCCCCCACCCCCCCCAAAGGATAGCCTGATGTCGGCCTCCGTGATAGAAATCACAGGGTCAACAGGTGCTACAGAGACCCTTCAAGCTGTAGTTTTATTCCCTCTGTCAATGTGAGCATAAAAGGCATTGAGCTGGTCTGGGAGTGAAGCATCACTGCCATTCATGATGTTGGGTTTCACTTTGCGGGAAGTAACAGCCTACAAACCCTGTCAGAGTTGATGTGCATCCGATGTCGTCTTTAAACTCGCTCGGAATTGTTTCTTACTCTTGAAATAGCCCTCTGCAAGTCTTAACTAGCTTTGTTATACAGACCTGGGTCATCAGGATTAAATGCCACAGATCTAGCCCTCAGCAGTCTACAAACCTCCTGGTTCATCTACGGCTTTTGATTTGTGTATATACAGCACATTCTCGTAGGCACACACTCATCCACAAAGGTTTTAGAGAAGTCAGTTACAGTTATGGTGTACTCATTCAGACTCAAAGATGAACCCCTGAATACTGTCCAGTCCACTGATTCAAAGCAGTCCTATATGTGCTCCTGTGACTCCATTATCCTTACCTTATTTGTCTTTGCTACTGGTGCTGCAGTCTTCAGTCCCTGCCTATACTCAGGGAGTACAGTTAGGTGATAAGACTTTCCAAAGTGCGGGGGTGGGATAGCATAGTACGCACTCTCAATGGCATTATAACAGCGGTCCAGTCAGTCGTTTCCTCTGGTACCATAAGTGATTTGTTATTAATAATCATTCAGAAAATTATTCAAGCTGCCCTTGCTAAACTTCCCCAAAATGATGGGGAGGGCATCAGGACTAGCAGCTTCATGTTTAGAGCGTGTTTGACATTGGCCTGAGGTGAAATGTACACTGCTACCAAACTCCATTGAACATTAACCATACCAGGATCAATGGAAGACCGCACCAACTTGGCGTTCAACCAGTTTGCAGAAGACAACACACTGTGCAAATACCAAACGGTATGGCAATCTATGCACTGAGCCAAACGAGATGGAGGAAGATCTTAAGTATATCACATGCATCTGTATTTACTCAGGAGATAGACACAGAGTCCTTAGATGTGCGGCAAAGCAGCGGTGAGGTCATGGACAGAGTTTACAGAGGAAGAGGTATTTGCTGTCTTGAGGCAAACTCCCAGGGCTCAACAAGATGTTCCTTCAGAGAGGCAAGTGCAGAAATTGCAGGGGCCCCAGCAGAGAAACTGAAATCATCCTTAGTGAAAGGTGTGGTACCAGAGTACTGGAGGATAGTTAATGTTTTCCACTGTTTAAGAAAGGCTCTAAAATTAAACCTTGAAAGTTTAGGCCAGTGAGCCTGACATCAGTAGTGGGAAAGTTATTGGAAGGTGTGGTGATATCACATGTAATGACGTGCAAGAACGTGATTGGAGAGAGTTCTGAGCATCCACAGAAATGACAGAATGACCTGGAACATGGCTTGGTAAAAACATGGTTTGGTTTTGTTGCTGTAAATAAAAGTTCATATTCTTCCAGAATATGATTCTTTATTGTTAACCCACGGTATGTATATATATAAAGAACAGAACATGGTGTCAGAAGTTGGTCTGGAATAATAATACATTTCCTAAAATGGGAGAGTCAAAGATAATCGAAGAAAAAAAGAGTTCAAACTGTTTCGGTGTCTGCTGACAGTTTTACAAATGGAAGGTTTGCTACCTTCACTGACACTTCAGCTGACTGGAAATGTAACTGAGAACCGGAGAAAATTTAAGCAATGTTTTGAAATTTATTTATCAGGGATCGATGCTGATGAGAAACCAGAGAAGACACAAGCTGCGCTTCTACTCCACATTATAGGTGACAACGTAATTGAGGTATATAATCAGTTTATTTTTGAGGATGGAGATAATTTAAACTTAACATCGATAATGGACCAATTCGAAGCATTTTGTATACCAAAGTGCAATTTGACATATGAAAAGCATAAATTTTTTTTACACGTGTGCAGAGAGCTTTTGAAACAATTGATCAATATGTTACTGAGTTGAGACACCAGAGTAAAACATACAATTTGCAGAACTTACAGACACTCTCATTGAAGACAGAATTGTTTATGGCATTCGGGATAATGGTCTGAGAGAAAGACCGTAAAGAGAACAAGATTTAGACTTGGAAAAAACTTTGATGTTTTGCAAAGCTTTGGAAACAGTAACGTCGCAGGCTAAAGAAATTTTCACTGAGAGCTGATACGTACATGCTGTGCAAAAGCGCGAACATATTAGAATAAATAATAATACGACAACAAAACTGACAGAGAGCAAGACATCATCTGAGAGAAAAAGCTATGTGATCGCTGTGGGCGGCAGCACCGACCAAAACAATGTCCAGCGTATGGGAAAATGTGCAACGATTACAGTAAGAGTAATCATTTTTCATGCTGTTGCAGAAGTAGAAAGAAAATAAAACAAGTAAATGCAGTGCTTGAAAATGAACTTGAGGAATTTTATATAGCAGTGCTTTGAGAAAACAAAGTAAGAATGACGGGACTATTCCATTGCAAGTGAACCAAAACAATATTCTTTTTAAACTGGATGCTGGAGCACATGTAAATATTCTTGCAGAATCTGAGTTTAATGCATTAAAGCCAAGACTGAAGTTACATAAGACAAATATAAAAGTGACTGGGTATTCAGCTGCAGACACTCCAGTTAAAGGAACATGTGTGGCGAAAGTATCACACAAAAATATTGTGCACACATTTTCATTTGCGGTAGTGCCAAAGAATGTACAGTCAATACTGGGTTTATCTGCCTGTGAGAGACTGTATTTGCTGATAAGAGTATTAGTCCTGGACCGAGACACAGAGTCAGAATATAGTGACAAGAATCAGGATCCAATTGAAGAAGTGAAAGCACAAGTGAAGGAATTGATTAGTTTTATTGAAATGATGAAGTCTCAGCATAAAAGAGATTACACAGTCAATGAATGAATTAGATGAAAAGAAGATTTGTACTTCATTACAAATGCAAGTGGAAGGAATTAAGAAAGCTACAGTAGTTGAAGAAGTACAACCCAGATCATACATGGTCCAAACAGAAGAAGGAGCAGTGGTAAGAAGAAATCGCAAAGACCTCAAGAAAGAGCCAACTTCAGAGTTTCAGTTAACTGATGCAGACCAGACAAAACATGGAAATAACAATGAAACACAAGAACTGTGTGAACCACTTAGAAGGTCTACTCGTGTTCATAAACCCCCCCGAGAGACTGATAGAGACATGCTAAATTATGCATTTGTTCTGGTTAATGTTGCTAATTGTTTTTCTTTTTAAGGAAATGAAGATGTGGTGATATCACATGTAATGACGTGCAAGAACATGATTGGAGAGAGTTCGGAACATGCGCAGAAATGACAGAATGATCTGGAAAATGGTTTGGTTTTGTTGCTGTAAATAAAAGTTCTAATTCTTCCAGAATATGATTCTTTATTGTTAATCCACGGAATGTATAAATATAAAGAACTCAACAGAAGGTATTCCAAGGGACCGGATATATGAGTATTTGGATAGACAGGGACTGATTAGAGCTAATCAGCAAGGCTTTGTACGTGGTAGGTCATGTCTAATTTTATAGAATTTTTCAAGGAATTTACCAGGAAAGTTGATGAAGGCAAGGCAGTCAATGTGGTCTACATGAACTTTAGCAAGGCACTGACAAGGTCCCACAGGGGAAGTTACTCAGGAAGGTTCTGTGGCTCAGCATTCAAGATAAGGTAGTAAATTGGATTAGACATTGGCATTGGCGGGAAAGCCAGAGAGTGGTAGTAGACGGTTGCCTCTCCAACTGGAGGCCAATGAGTAGCGGAGCACCACAGGGATCGGTGCTGGGTCCATTGTTGTTTGTCATCTATATCAATGATTTGGATGATAATATGGTAAACTGGAACAGCAAATTTGCAGCTGTCACCAACATTGGGGATATAGTGGGTGACGAGGAAAACTATCAGAGTTTGCAGTGGGGTGTGGACCAGCCGGGATAATGAGCTAAAAAACGGCAGATGGAATTTAACGCAGGCAAGTGTGAGGTGTTGCACTTTGGTACGACCAACCAGGATGGGTCTTACACAATAAATGGCAGAGCACTGAGGAGTGTGGTAGCAGAAAGGGATCTGGGAATACAGGTCCAGAAATCATTGAAAGTGGCAACACAGGTAAATAGGGTCATAAAGAAAGCTTTTGGCACATAGCCTTCATGTCAAAATATTGAGTGCAAGAGATGGGATGTTATGTTGAAGTTGTACAAGATATTGATGAGGCCTAATTTGTACAGTGTGCAGTTTTTACCCCCAGGACAGATGTAAGTAAGGTTGAAAGAGTACAGAGAAAAGTTACAATGATGTTGCCAGGACAGAAGGACCTGAGTAATAAGGAACGGTTGAATAGGTTAGGAATGTAGAAAATTGAGGGAAGATTTGATAGAATTATGAGGGGTATAGATAGGGTAAATACAAGCAGGCTTTTTCCACTGAGGTTGAATGGGACAACAACCAGAGGTCATGAGTTAAGGGTGAAAGGTGAACTGTTTAAGGTGAACACAAGGGAAAACTTTTTTACTTAGAGGGACATGGTTGTGTGGAACGAGCTTCCAGCACAAGTGGTGCATGTGAGCTTGATTTCAATATTTCAGATAAGTTTGGATAGGTACATAGATATTAAGGGTAAGGATGGTGGTGGCCTGGGTTCATGTCAATGGGACAAGGCAGCTTAAATGATTTGTCATAGACTAGATGGGCCAAAGGGCTTGTTCCTGTGCTGTACTTTACTATGACTCTTCGGCTCTAAAAGGAAAGAAATAATAATAATAAATAATTAAGCAATAAATATCGAGAACATGAGATGAACAGTCCTTGAAAGTGAGTTCATTGGTGGTGGCAACATTTCAATGATGGGGTAAGTTAAGTTATCCCCATTGGTTCAAGAGCCTGATGGTTCAAGGGTAGTAACTGTTCTTGATCTGATGGTGTGAGTCCCAAGTCTCCTGTACCTTCTTTCTGATGGCAGCAGTAAGTAGAGAGCATGTCCTGGGTGGTGGGCATTCCTAATGATGGACGCTGCTTTCCTGTGAAGGAATTTCATGTAGATGTAGTGGGGAGTGCTTTACTGGTGCTGGACTGTGCTGTATACACTGCTTTTTGTAGCATTTTCTGTTCAAAGCTATTGGTGTTTCCATACCAGGCAGTGATCAGTCAATATTCTCTCTACTGGAAGAAGGTCAACATTTTGAGATGTCATGCCAAATCTTCACAAACTCCCAAGGAAGTAGTGGCACTACCATGTATTTTTCATAATTACAGTTAAGTGCTGAGCCTACAACAAGTCCTCCAAAATATAACACCAAGGAACTAACTTAAAGCTGCTGACCCTCTCCACCTCTGATCCTCTGATGAGGACTGACTCATGGACCTCTTTCTTCCTCTCCTGAAGTCAATAATGAGCTCCTTGGTCTTGCTGACATTGACTATGAGGTTGTTGTTAAGGCACCACTCAGTCAGATTTTCTATCTCCCTCCTATACGCTGATTCATCGCCTCCTTTGATGCGGTCTACGACGGAGGTGTTGTCAGCAAACAGTAAAAAGCCAGTCAGCTACACCTCAGTGGTGGGAAAATTAGCAGAAAAATGTGTGATGGACAGTGCTAATTACCATTTAGAAAGGCACATTAGTCAAAATCAGTTGGCAGAGATTCGTTAAAGGTCAAATTTGATTGCATTTTTTGAGGGCATGGTGAGGTCAATGAGGATAGAGAATTTCCTCCCTGTCTACATGAATTTTAGCTAGATCCCATATAGCAAATTGTATTCCCATTGACAGAAAAATAGCAAGTTGAATCTGGAGTTGTCTTAGTGGAAGGAAATGAAAGGTTGTACTCGATAGTACAGCTGTGTTCAATGATGTTCGACAGGGCTGAATGACTTAATATCTGTACATCCAATGATTTAGGCATCCATTTGGAGCATGATTAAGCAGTTCACTGACAAAACAAATACTGTTCATGTAATTGAGAGCAAGATACAGAAGGTTTGGCTGTCCAAAGATGCCCACGGACTGGGCAGTTAGGTAGAAAAGTGATGCATGCAATCCAATGCAGAGAAGAGGTGATGCATTGAGAGACATTGAGATAATACAAGTAGATTGGCAAGAATCAGGACATATTCTATAAATGGTAGGACACTCAAAGGATAGAAGGAGAATGGAATTTAGGTCTGCAAACTTCCAAGTACAACAAGAAAGATAGGCTTGGTGATTTAGAGCTCATGCGGCTTTGAAGAATGTTCAGTAAAGTGGAATGTCAACTCCCCATCTTCCTTACATGCTGCCCAACCTGCTGAGTACTAGTAAGACCTTAATCTCAGATTCCTAGCATCGAGTAATTTGTGTTTGAATAACTAATTGGGCCACAATAAGAGCACTGCAAACAGTACTAGTCACTACACAAGAAAAAAGTAATTAATTATACTAGGAATGATTCACAGAAGATTACAAAATATTTCTCTCCAATTCATTTTCAGGATGAGGTTGTTAGTTATAAACCCAAACTTTGTTGCTTTTTTCCCTAATCATTCTTGAAAAGATTATGATGGTTTGACTTCTCAAACCACTGTGGGTGGTGGATGGACCTACACTGAATTTTTGTAGACGGCAGGATACACTCCCAAACTTTGAAATGACTGGATTATTTTCACTTAAAAATACTGGCTAAGATCAGTCTGATTTCATAGAGTAGAGGCAACTGAGGAATTATTTAATCATTTAGAATGTGTTATCTTATACAGTATGCATTGTATAGATAAGTAGGACCTATATCTTTTAGCAGAGGTTTAATGTAATTGGCACATGATAAGGAAAAAAGGTGGACAGAGCTGAAATATTGCTCGGAGAAGTAACAGAGGCAGAAGCTCTCACTGCATTAAAATAGTTCCTGTACATACACCAGATTACTGATCAAATTGGATTAAGCCAGATTTCTAGCTCCAGAGCCACTGAAAGAGTGGTCTGAATTGCCAACTTTGTACTGTAAATTTCTTCAATTATGTGAAAATCCACTTTGAGAATGCAAAATGCATTTCCACATGGATTCATTTACTTTCAAACATGTGGGGACAATGACCTTACAATTATGGGAAAATATATTTTTCCTTAAGAAGCGCACACGGTGTATACAGATCGCCACAATTCTGAAGGGAAAATATTTGATTTTAGTCCCCACACTACATAAATTTTATATGACTTTCAGAACTGAATTATATTTATTTTGGTAGACAATCAGCCGGTCGTGTTTGTTTACAGAAACAGCAGTCTAAGACAAATACTTCCATAATTTTTCATACGGTGAATTGCCAGAGGCACTCTAATGTCTGTTCTGATTTTCACCTCAAAGCAACACTGAGTTCAGCTGCTTCACTTCAGTAAATTGCAATCACCTAGTTCAGAATCAATGTACACATGTCTCTCATAAATGAAAATCAAAACCTTTGTAATGTCCTTTGGGTTTCAAACAACCATTACCTCACTGCCAGATGGACTAACACAATCTAATGAGGATGTCTGCATCACCCATTGGGCTTGAAGTACAGACAAGGATCTATTCAGAAGGATCAATATGCCATTCAATTCCGGGATTCAATGTCAAAACGTACAACAGTTTTGCTAGAGTTAAAGCACAATGCTTCCACAACTTTGAGGAATATTTTACACTTCATAGTGTAAATATACTTATTAGAATGGATGTTTTTCCAAAAGCTTTGATCAGTTCCTCTTGTATCCTACACAGATGACAGTGAATTAAGCTTTGTTCGCTTCAGGCACTGTTCAAATCCAGCATTATCACACCTCATCAAAAAAGGAAGACACCCTTAGTCTCTAGAACTCTCACCTTTATTTCTCTTTAAAGTTCTTGAGAACACTGTCCCTCTCCTGGGACTGTGCCTATCTCCCCTGGCGTTTCATGTTTGTATCATTCATTCCACAAACTTCCCTGCCAATTTTCATCACACATGACTGTGGCAGACATAGCACAAATGTGTATTTGTATTGTTAAACAGACTGGTTCTGATAGTTTTTCCTCAATTTCTTCGCATTTAAGTATACATGAAAGGTACAGAAATGATATGTTATACTCTTACACTAATGCAGCTGAGATGAACAAGCAGGATTAACAACTCTGTGGCGAGATAGAAAATTCTGCTCTTTGTTATTGATATAATATAATTGATCACACAGTTTATTTGATTGACTATATTTAAATCAACTTTCTAGTGCTAATTTAAATTGACTATGTAAATTCGGAAACTTTTGACCTTGATGCAGATGAATTTAACTGCATGACAACCAGTCATTCTGTTGGGAATTGACAGTTGTCAGCCATTTGTGGATTTTTTCGCCTTCAGTCTCCATTAATGTTTGGTCAAGTGCAGAAGTCCAAGATGGGTTAGAGGTTAGCTTTATATCTCACCAATGAACACAATGCTAAAGTGCATCCACGATGAAGAAATGGGTCAATGCACTTCATACCTGGCCTCAAGTTACACACAGAAGATACTTCATTAGGTACTTCCTGTACCTAATAAAGAAGCTAGAGAGTGCATGTTTGTGGTTTTCTGCTACTGTAGCCCATCAACTTCAAAGTTTGATGTGTTCTGCATTTAGAGTTGCTCTTCTGCACACCACTGTTGTAACACGTTTATCTGAGTTACTGGCACTTACCTGTCAGCTTGAACCAGTCTGACCATTCTCCTCTAACAAGACGTTTTGTCCACAGAACTATTACTCACTGGAATTATTTTTTGTTTAATCGCACCATTCTCTGCAAACTCTACAAACTATTGTGTATGAAAATCCCAGGGTATCAGCAGCTCCTGAGCTACACAAGCCACCCACATCTGCCATCTACAGTCAAAGTTACTGAGATCACATTTCTTCCCCATTCAGGTGTTTGGTCTGAACAAAACTAAACCACTTGACTATGTCTGCATTGAGTTGCTGCCACATGACTGACTGATTAGATTTTTGCATTAAGGAGTTGTCCAAATGTACTTAATAAAGTGACCACTGAGTGTACATTCAGCTGATAGAGGCATTTTTAAACTACTCAAAAGCCCTTGACAGTACTGAGCTATAAAAGCCATCTGGTTATTGCAGGATTGAACTTCAGGATATGACTTCCATGGCCCAGTCACCTCACAGAACTCACTCTGCCTCACGGGTGTAAGAGGGTTAGTTGATCTGGAATAGGTCAGTGTGGGCAGGCATCCATACGTATCAAGTACGGACACCAGGCCAGGTCCAGACAATATAGCAAAGGCAACCGCAGGTCCATCAAGTGTGGAAAGCTTTTCAAAAAGTTCCAACACATATTGGATATCTCACACCAGTTTATCATGAATTAGGATATAGAACATGGACAATACAGCACATGAACAATCCCTTCAGTCTACACAGTGCGTCTACGCTGACCATAATGGCAATTTAAACTAGTCCTATTTTCTGTGCACGGTGTGTATCAAAGTTCAAGTAAATTTATTATCAAAGTACATACAAGTCACAATACACAACTCTGAGATTCATTTTCTTGCAGGCATCTGAGTAAAAGTCATTGTTATGTTCATTGTTATATGCACAAGTACATGTATGGTCAGATGCAATGAAAAACTCAGACACATAGCTTTAAATAAACAGCATTCACAAGACAAAAATGAAACTAAACATAACTTATTACACAATTTGTACAAGCAACATCATAATTAGAACAAAACGAATTTCAAAGTCAATTTTAATGCAAAGTGATCAAAGAATTGTCCTATTTCCTTTTTGTTTTGTGTCTGTCAAAATGACTCTTAAACTTGTTATTATATCTGCTTCTACCACCTCAATGGCCGTCTATTCCAGCACATATCACTCCCTGAGTAAAAATACTTGCCTTGTACATCTACTTTAAACTTCCTCTGTCTCCCTTAAAGCTAATGTATGCCCTGTAGTATTTGCATAGAAACATAGAAAATAGGTGCAGGAGTAGGCCATTCAGTATGATCATGGCTAATCATCCAACTCAGAACCCTGTACCTGCTTTCTCTCCATACCCCCTGATCCCTTTAGCCACAAGGGCCATATCTAACTTCCTCTTAAATATAGCCAATGAACCGGCCTCAACTGTTTCCTGTGGCAGAGAATTCCACAGATTCACCACTCTCAGTGTGAAGAAGTTTTTCCTCATCTCGGTCCTAAAAGGCTTCCCCTTTATCCTTAAACTGTGACCCCTCATTCTGGACTTCCCCAACATCGGAAACAATCTTCCTGCATCTAGCCTGTCCAATCCCTTTACAACTTTATACGTTTCAATAAGATCCCCCTTCAATATTCTAAATTCCAGTGAGTATAAGCCTAGTTGATCCAGTCTTACTTCATATGAAAGTCCTGCCATCCCAGGAATCAATCTGGTAAACCTTCTCTGTACTCCCTCTATGGCAAGAATGTCTTTCCTTAGATTAGGGGATCAATTTGACATTTCTATTTTGGCAAAAGATTCTGACTCTCCATCTATACCTCCCATAATTTTATATATATAGATAAAGTCACCACCCCCCAACCTCCAACATGCCAGTGAAAACACTACACATTTATCCAAACTCTCCTTATATTTAATACTCTCCATTCCAAGCTGCAGCCTGGTGAATCTTTTCAGCATCCTCACCAAAGACTTCACATCATTTCTGCAATGCAGCAACTGCAACAGCACGCAATTCTCCAATTGTGGCCTAATCAAAGTTTTATATAGATGCCACATGACTTCCTAACTTATATACTCAATGCCCCAACAAATGAAAGCAGATATTCCATATGACTTTCTTTTGAACTATTATATTGCTGCAACCCAAGATCCCCCAGTACTTCTATGCCCTTAAGGGTCCTGTATAATTTCCTTTTACATATGACCTCCCAAGATGCAACAACTTACATTTGTCTCGATTAAATCCACCTGCCATTTCTCTGTCAAATTTCCAATCTTCTTCTCAATTCACAATTCTACCAATTTTCATAATTTTCATAATTTACAACATGAAGAACAAATTGAACAATACAAGAAAAGGAAAAAAGTTAATGAAATGATGTGGTGCTACTTCTGCAGTCGAGTCAGTCATTTTAAACAGTATAAATTGCTATGTTAATTATCCTTCCGAGATTAAGGAGAAATTTTGACCTCGTGAAGTGTTTAACATTTTTTGACTCTTCGATTAAGTTAGTTGGGCATAACGACAATGAATATTTCATCTAGCTAATTGAAAATAGCAGTATTAATCATTTGATGTGGCAAATAATGTGCCAAGTTATTCTCAATTTATAAAATGAAATCGTTACTTAATACTTAACCAGGCTCTGAACACCATTGCTGCAAGATTAAAGGAATGGTGGGGCACCAATTCAGGAAAAGATCATTGTTGAACCAATCAAATTAAATCTGAATGGCGAACTTTTCATTGAACAACAGATTGTAGTTTGGCTAACCCCATGGTTTATTACTGCTGCTCTGTAAAGCATCTTAAGATATTTAACTGCAGTAGAAACACCACCTCAAAGAAAACTACTGTTGATAATTCAGATTGTTTATCGTCATTAGAAACCACAAATGCAATGCAGTTAAAAAATGAGACAACATTCCTCCAGAATGTTATCACAAAAACACATGACAAAACAGACTACACCAGGAAATCCACATAACATTTGGCAATCCCCAATCCAGAGTCTGGAGAGGCTGCTGCGTAATAATATCGCGCTACCGTCTTAGCACGTTCCCTGGAAAGGAGCTCCAAATCCACCAGACAAACAAGACCAAAAACTAAAGCTACAAGACCTGCACAAGACCTGCTCATAGTTACAACATATAGTTATAACAGTGCAAACAATAGCATAATTGATAAAAAGCAGACCATGGGCACAGTAAAAATACTCCAAAGATGTTAAAAGTCTGTAAGTTCGAAAGAAACCACCACACAGTTTCCACAAGTCCTCAGGGTTCCAATAGACTCGTCATCTCACGCCAGCAGCAGAAGGGAATACCTCCGCTATGGACTTCCACGGCGCTGCCCGACTCAGACTCGCAGACGCAGCACACGATGAAAGCTCCGTCGAACGCGACCTCGCAGACGCAGCACACACTGAAAGCGACCTGACCGTAGCAGACTCCAAGTCCATCGAACCTCCGAGCCTCCGACCATCCCCTCCAGCACAGCTTCTCCGAGCACCATCCTCTGCTGAGCGTATTAAGATGGCCCCGCCAACGGCCATCGGCAACGTGACCCCGAGGACTGGGGGCCTGTTCTTCCCAGCAGAGACCTGGACCTCACAGCAGCAGCAGCAATGAAGAAGGTCTTCCTGGAGATTTTCAGATGTTCCTCCATGCTCCCACATCTGTTTTTCAACTGATCATGATTGCGCACGGCACCCCACTTCACAAATAACAGATAATCAGCTCTGGAGTGGCCGCTGCAAGCTGCGTTGCGCCGCCATCTTGGATGATAATGATAGGATCCTTAAGCAGTTACAATTTTACTGTAATGGCACATGTATGTAGTAAGGCAAATCTTTATTACCCATTCCAAATCTTGAATTTGTTTGGTGATTCCAGAGGGTAACTAAAATTTCTGAATAAATATCATCAGCTTGATTTCTTCTCTCTCCACAGATGCTGTGGACAAGCAGAGCAGACAAAGGAAAGCCAGTGGATGTCATTTACTTGGATTTTCAGAAGGCATTTGATAAGCCACACATGAGGCTGCTGAACATGATAAAATCCCATGGCACTACAGGAAAGATATTGGCATGGACAGAGGAGCAGCTGACCGGAAGGAGGCAACAAGTGTGAATAAAGGGGGCCTTTTCTGGTTGGCTGCCAGTGACTAATGGTGTTCTTCAGGGGGTCCGTACTAGGAATGATACTTTTCACATTGTTTGTCAATGATTTACCTAATGGAATTGATAGCTTTTGCAGATGATATGAAGATAGGTGGAGGGGTAGGTAGCGCTGAGGAAGCACTGTGATTGCAGAAGGACTTAGACATATTGGAAGAATGGGCACAAAGTGGCAGATGAAATATAGTGTTGGGAAATGCATGATAATGCATTTTGGTAAAAGGAACAGAAATGCATACAATTATCTAAATGGGGAGAAGCTACAAATGTCAGAGGTAGAGAGGGTTTTAGGAGTCCTTGTGCAAGACTCCCAGATGGTTAATTTACAGGTTGAGTCTGTGGTAAGGAAAGCAAATGCAAAGTTGGCATTTATTCCAAGGGAAATAGAATAAAAAATCAAGGAGATAATGCTGAGTTTTTATAAGGCACTAGTCAGGCTGCAATTGGAGTATTGCCAACCATTTTGGGCCCTATATCCCAGAAAAGATGTGTTGTCATTGGAGAGAGTCCGGAGGAAGTTCATGAGGTTAATTCTGGGAATTAAGGGGAATAAGAGGAGCATCTGGCAATTTTGGGCCTGTACTCACTGGAATTTAGAAGATGCGGGGGAAACTCATTGAAAATTTCCGAATATTGAAACAAAAAGGTACGGTGGAGGTGGAGAGGATCTTTCCTACGGTGGGGGTGTCCAGAACTATAGGGTACAGCCTCTAAATTGAGGGGAACCCTTTAGAACAGAGGTAAGGAGGAATTCTTTTTTAGCCAGGGAGTAGTAAATCTGTAGAATGCTCTTCCACAACACATGTGGAGGCAAAGACCATGGGTATATTTAAAGCAAAAATTGATAAGCTTCCTGATTGTTCAGGGCATTTAAGGTTATGGCGGGAAGGCAGGTGTATGCTGTCAAGTGGGATTAGGGATCAGCCATGATGGAATGGTTGAGCAGACTCAATGGGCTGAATGGCCACATTCTGCTCCTATGTCTTACGGTGAATGATTTGCATAATTTACTTTTTTTTTGTTTCAGATTTCCAACACTATTTTGTACTTTTTCCACACTTTGTAAGAATAGAAGGGATGCTTCAAAATAAATACTTCAATGGTGTAAACTCACCTGGGATATCCTGAGATGGTGTAAAGAGTTGTTTAAAGAAAAGCATTTTTTAACCTTTTTTATGTAAGTAATATAAATAACATATTCTATGTATAGCTAAATTTGACAATCCACTTGCTTTCATGTGCCATCTCTTTGTGGTATATGCTTGAATTGCTTGCTATTTTAAAATGCTGGGTCATGTTTGGCGTACATATGCAGAATGCAAAGTAGCAAAAATAAAATCAGTTACAAACCACACTAGTCAATTTGCCTCTTCATTTGCTTGACAAGTTTTCATTACAACCGGTCTCGGTGGAAATATCAAAGAAAAAGTAGGTTAATTCCAAAAATGAATCAAGTTTCTGTATGACAAATTTGTTTCATGAATAGCTTCCCAGAGATTCCAGTTACAAATTGCAACAGTCTATACAGTTTTGACATCAACTTTGTACATTCCATCAAGAATAGAGCATAACAAGTTATTCGCCCAGACCGCATTAGTTCCTGTTAATCATGCACGCAAAATTGGATTTTATTTCCATCACATGACTTGAAAAATCTTTAACCTCATTCTAAATATCATGGACATCTAGTGAATTTTTCCTCTGAATATGTAGGCATGATAGAGAGCACAGAAGAACTGAACAACACAACACTGTGTTGATGTACATACTCAAAAAGAAAGGAAGTATTATATACATAATTTTGATGCAAATATTTTAGTTATTGTATAAAATTATCAAACTGCTCTAGCAAAGGAAGAGGTAAATTGGTTCATCAAGAATATAACCAGATCTTCTGATGGCTTTCTTGTCAGTGAAGTTTTCCCACTCTTCCCTAACAACACCGAAATTTGTTTATATTTAATTACTTATCCAATTCTGTTCTGCATATCTTCAGGCAGTACGTTAAGCATACATGGGACACTAATGCAAGTTTTAAAAATTAGACAAGAAGGCAATACCATCCCAGTAGCCTGGAAACTTATTTGAGACTGAACTGAACAAGATAGAAGGAACAATCACGGTATCAGAACAGACAAGATACTCAATCCATTACTCCAGTCCTCAATGTTAAGCATCAGGCCTCAATGACATGGCATCAGTGAACTGCTGGCACTGGTTGGACATCCATGGTGATTTGCCAGCTGAGTGGATTGTGATAAGCAAAGCACGAAGTTCAAAAGACAACTGGGGCTGTGCACTAATTAAATACCATTCCACCTATGTTTCAAAAAGGTTTTCAGAAATGTTCATGTTAATTCTTTATTTGGCAAGACCAATATGGTATGAGTTCAGAATGTGCAATTCTGAGATGTATACTATAACATCAGACACCTGCATTAATCATGTGTACCTATCCCTTTAGCAATTTTCCATAGTAATTCATTGTTTTCAATTTATATATGGTCATATTCTTAGCTGGGCTGAAACCAGCTGTCTGTTTGTTGGTATGGATTCAGACTGTAACTACTTTGAGAAATAAAGCATTCTAATAACTTACCTACCAGTTATTCTCCAAGATTTAGAAAGTGAAACATATAACCTTACTAATCAGTATTTTACCTGTTCATAGGGATATGGTCGTCAAAGCTTGTGTTCACACAATCATTCATGGAACAATTAGTTAAATTTAGATGCACTAGAAGGTGCTCTATGGGGTGTGTTCAAACAAGATACTGGGCGAGATAAAGAGTTGTTGGATTAAACAGCAAAAGTTTGGATAAGGAGGTAGATGCCATAGAGCAACTGAAAGCATGAAAAAAGCTGTAAGCTGTAATGCAATTTCTAAAATTAGAAATTTGACATTGACTGACTGTAAGCAATATAGTTCAACAAGCATGGGAGTTAGGGATGGATTAAATGGTCTGAGATATTTTACTTGTAGGTTTTTGAAAGTTCAGAGTGAAGAGGTATCAATCTTTGATCAATCACTTTTTTTTTCCCTTACGAAATGCAGGCTGGAGCTCTGCTCACTGCCATCTGAAAGATTTTCTGTGTAAAGGATGTAACTTGAGGCAACATTGTAAAATTCTCTCTCTTCTCACTGCTGCTATTGGGAAGGGGGTACAGGAGCCTTAGCTCACATTCAACCAGGTGTAGGAACAGTTATTAACCTTCAAAGATCAGGCTCCTGAACTACAGTAGAAAACTTGACACGCCTCAACTCTGAACAGATTTCACAACCTATGAACTCACTTTCAAGAACTCTACAACTCATGTTCTCAGTATTATGTATCTGCAAACTATGTTTTCTTTTGCATATTTATTGTTTGTCAGTCTTTGTTTTTGCATGGATTTTCAATGATTCTATTGCACTTCTCTGTTCTACTGAGAATGCCTGCAAAAAAAACGGCAGTGGAGCGGAGTAATGATGGCGCTAAATGACAACTCCTTTGCTTGCACCTTCGGAAACAGCTCTAATTTCCATCTTTAATATTTTTATTTTTCCCTTTCATGGTTCACTTGAAGACCCTGACCTGCAGTTGTACGCTGACTACGGTTCTTTGAGGGAATGGGACCTGCTCTTGGGGTTTCACAACCGGCTGTTGTTCAGCATGCCGGCGGCTCAGCCTAAGAGTCTGGCTCGGATTTGGAAGCCTGAGATCTCAGGGCTCGGTGGATCGAGGGTCTGTGTCACAGCAGGAGACCCGTGTGTCGTTGGGGGAGTCGGAATATCTGCAGTTGTGCGCCCAGTTTTTTGGGGACAGAGCTTGAAAAAAGTGACATAACTTTTAACATCATAAACCAGCGAGTTGTTTGTTATGTTTCCCCGCTCACTGGGAAAACGGAGACACCTATTTCTCCCTTATTAGGGAGAGAGAGAGCCTGTGGTATGTCGTATACCAGGTGAAACACAAAGTCTTTGGGGTAACTGCAAGGCTGTGTCTCTGCTATTGCTTTGCTCACGCCTGAGTGCTCGGTGGCAAGTGCCGATGGTTTTTTTTTGCCGGTGAGGGAGGGGGGATTGTTGCTTGCTGCTGCTTACACACGGGAGGGAGGGAAGCTGGGGGGGGGGGAGGACTTTGGGGTTCTAACATTTAACTGTCACTCATTCTTTGGGGCCCTCCTCTGTTTTCATGCGTGGTTGCGAAGAAAAAGCCTTTCAGGATGTGTACATTTCTCTGACGTTAAATTGGACCTTTGAACCTTTGACAATGAATCTTCAGAATCAGAATCATGTTTAATATCACTAGCATATGTCATGAAATTTGTTGTTTTGCAGCAGTACATTGCAATATACAATACTAAAAACTATAAATTACAATAAATATATATAATAAATTAAATACGTAATGCAAAAAGGAGAAAAAAGATAGCATATAGTGACATAAATGTACTTTGATAATAAACTTACACTGAACCTTTGCAACTTTTACCATCTAGAAACTTGTCATTTAGCTCATCATACCTTACAGTATATTCCACCTATCCCCAAACCATTTATTTTTCAGTTGTTCATTGCACTTCCATTTAAGGTAGAACAGATGACCTCTTCCAAGTATCTGGTAAAAAATGACACCAATATCTTTTCCCTTTTTCTATTTGGTAAACAGGTGTAATTTCCAACCTTTTAAAGAGACTCACCAACCCCTGTAAACACCTCTTTGCTACATACCTTACAGAAATTAAAATTATTTGAAATCCTCACATCAGATTCCTTACTACTTTCCTTGCACTAATGGAAATTGCCCAGTTTCCTTGAGCTCTCCTTACATGGAAACTTAATCTGAATGAAATAATTTATCTATTTGCAATGATCTTAATGTACATCCCAGAGAAGGCCATAAAATGAAATCATTAAGTATTTAAAGTGAGGACCCCCGGTTGTTTTTTTAAAGTAGTATTACAACAAAATATCTCATTATAGCTTCAAAAAAATTCTACTGCCCCTTATCAATTTAGGAACGTATATGGGTGTTCTGAGCTGCTAAGCTGTAAATGTAGAAGTACAACCCTATATTAAATTTATCTTTATACACAGTGGATATATTTAAATAGTGTCATGAGGTCCAATAAATGTCTTTAAGCATTCACCAAGCTAGTTCGTCACCATATTGAAATTAGAAAGGTTAATTGAGCCTTTACTCTTTTGCATTAGAAAATGAGTGGTGATCTCATTGAAGCATACAATATCCTTGGTTTGAAACAGCAGATGCAGCAAAGAGATATCCTTTGATGGGACATCTAGAAACAAGGGTCAGAGTCTCAAATTCATCTATTCAGGACTGAGTCAAAAAGTCAGCGGAAGCAGTTTTATAGCAATATGCAACCTTATACCCATGAGCTAAACAATTCATCCTATTTTTTTCATTATTCAGAAGGAACGCTAATAGCTTCGTTGACTGAATTGGTTTTCAAGATGGTAAAAAGTTCATAGTAGAAATGGGGCAGTAAGAGGCTCACAGAGTCAGTAAAGTTTGGAAGCACATAGGCTACTTTTCATAACCAAAGGTATAATCATGAACATAATAAAGAGGAAAAGTAGTATTTTATTTCTTTGAACTTGCAGACTGACTGAAATGATGTAGACTGGCTAGAGGGATCCCAGACTTGAATATTCCTATGAAACTGAGTGCAGCTCACGAAACCTAATGAGTATAAATGAGCCCTCCACATTTTTAATAGTCCTCATTAAAGCTACATAAAAATGCATAACTAATGAATAAAACAAATGTTTTATTCATTAGTCATGCATTATATACACCCAACAATGAAGAACCATAAGACATAGGATTTGCTCCACTCATGAATACCTTTCTAACTCATTACTTTATTATTTGTGGAATTAATCTGATATATCAAAGCTCTCAATTAAATTTTATCTATTACATCATTGGTAAGTAAATGATTTACACACAATCCACAATAATCACATTCACTCTGCACCATGGCTATAATGAATTGGATGTTATATAAAGGAAGGCATCTTCAATTTTGTTCTGCTTTGAATTTACATCTATATGCGGCTACTTGGTCTGCTCAAGATGAACAGAACTGTTACCTTTGGATTCTTCATGAATTTTATACTGTATTTTTAATAAAAAATTATGTTGAATATATTATAATTTTTCTCAGGAATTTTACAAACAAAATTGTTTGAAAACTATAATTCTTTTCCCTATCAATGCAATTAAATGCATATGTGTGATAGCTCTTCAGAGGAACACAGATGAAAAATAACACTATTTTCTCATAAAGAAATAGCAATAGTTCCAATGATTTAATTGCTGCTGCTGTTTCAAAGGATTACAGTAGCCAGAGGCTCAAAACCTTCAATGCATTCCCTAGTTGAATTCTTTTTTTAAATCACCAAAATGTTTTTTTTTGCAAAACTGACTTAAAATTAATTTAAAAGAAGCTATTTACATTGTATTCTGAAATACAGCTCATCATTCAAACTGTACCAGGAGTTTCACAGCTCAGCTTTTTAACATCAAGTGGAATAACATTTTGGGCCTTCTTTCTGATCACAGTTTTATGTGTTAAGAAGCTGTAGGAACAGCAATAATTAATTAATAAGCATGCTTCTGGTATCCTAACATTCATTAGGAGTTCTATTAATGGCATTTCTGTCTGCCTATACCTTCAACTTACAATTACATTTCAACCTTAAGTTTTACTCAATTCAGTGGTGAACTCCTTTTAATTATACGATCACACTAATGTTTCATGCAGCACCACCTCCTCAGCAATTATTTTATGAAATTTCACATCAAAAAGCATTTCCTATCTTTCTTTTAACAAGACAAAGCCGTGTCCAGATTTAAAATGGACACTGCCAATGTAAACATGTCACACCATAATTGTGCCCTCTCTTAAGTGGAAGTGCTGTAAGAAGCTATAATTACAGCATTTACATGAGCAATTCCTTTATAAATGCAGATTAGGGAATTTACACTGGTAATACGAAACTCAGGGCTGAATTAATGATTCTGAAATAAGCAGAGAATTACATTTGTGCATGCTGGTACAATCATCTGATTTTCCAGCTCCACCACCTCAAGACTAGACGTGGGCTTGATTCTTTATGTAGAGCCCCCTGAGAAAAAGACAAACCACAAGACCTAGGAGCATAATTAGGCAGATTTGATCCATCGAGTCTGCTCCGCCATTTCATCCTGGCTAACCTATTTTGCTTCTTAGCCACAATCTCCCACCTTCGACCTGTATCCCTTCATGGCCTGACTAATCAAGAACCTGTCAACCTCAGTCTTAAGCATAGCCAATGAATTGGGTATGTTTCTAAATACCCAACTAGGACTTCTAGATTACCTCAAAAGTGAGGCAATACTTCATCTGCAAATCTGCTAGGGTCGGCTATTGCATCCTGTGCTTCCAATGCAGCCTCCTTTACATTGGTGTAACCCGTCGCAAATTGGGGGACTGCTTCGTCAAACTCTATCTGCCAGAAGCAGAGTTTCCCAATGGCTAAACATTTTAATTCTAATTCCCATTCCCATATATCGATCCATGGTCTCCACTCATACCAAGATGCCTATTCACTTTCCCCTTAGTACTTTCTTCCTTCCCTTTCTCCTACGTCCATCTTCCTCTCCTATCAGATTACTTTTTCTCCAGCCCTTAACCTTTCCCACCCACTTTACTTCACCTATCACCTTCCAGTTATCCTTCTTCCCCTCCCCACACCTTTTTATTCTGGCATCTTGTCCCTTCTTTCTCAATCTTGATGAAGGTTCTCAAACCAAAACGTCAACTACTTACTCATTTCTATAGTCGGGCCTAACCTGCTGAGTTCCTCCAGCATTTTGTATGTGTCGCTTTGGATTTCCAGCATCTACAGACTTTCTTCTATCCTCTAACAAATTGTTTGTTAGACCAGAAGAACAGCTTAAAGAGGGTAGTCAACAGCTTACTGACTGCAGTAGCTAATACAATAGTACATCAAAGTCCATTTCAGGAGGTTGGTATCAGCTATGCAAGCAACACCTGTGATATGATGGCAGAAGATGGCCAACTGTAGTATTAATGGTAAGACTCTTGGCAGTGTGGAGAATCAGAGGAATCTTGGGGTCCAAGTCCATAGGACGCTCAAAGCAGATGCACAGGTTGACTCTGTGTTTAAGAAGGCATACGGTGTACTGTCCGTCATCAATCGTGGAATTGAATTTAGGAGCCAAGAGGTAATGTTGCAGCTATATAGAACTCTGGTCAGAAAATAATATCGTCCATGGATGCATCCACGCCCTCAATGTGCTCGTGTAGCATGTGAATGGTTTTATGGTACACTTCAGGAGCTGATGCAATTCCAAATGGAAGCCGAAGAAAACAGTATCAGGCAGAAGGAGTGTTAAAGGTACACAATTTTGAACTCGGTTCATCTGGTTTAAGTTGCCAGAATCCAGAGGATGCATCTAATTTACTAAAGTACTTTGCATTAGCAAACTGTGACATAAGTTCTTCACAAGTAGGCAATTTGAAATGCTCTCTCTTTTAATGGCTTGATTCAAGGCTCTTAGATCTAAGCAAATCCTCAAGTTTTCCATTTTTCTTATCAACAATAACAAGCGAATTGACCCATTCAGTCGGCTCATCAATTTTTTGTATGCCTCCTAACCGTTCCATTCTGTCAAGCTCTGTTTTGAGTTGACCATGTAATGTAAAAGGTACTTTTCTACACGGATGTACTACAGGTGGTACTGTGTTGTCAATTTTAATCGTGTGCTCTCCTGGAAGACAACCAAGCCCTTTGAACAAGTCCTCATACTCTTTTATCAAGTCACTGTATTCTGACTCAGTGTCACTATCCAGGACTAAGATTCTTTTCACCAAATACAGTCTCTCACAGGCAGATAGACCCAGTACTGACTGTACATTTTTTGTCACTACCACAAATGAAAGTACGTGCTCAATATTTTTTGTGTGATACTTTTGCTACACATGTTCCTTTAACTGGAATGTCTGCACCTGAATACCCAGTCACTTTTATATTTGTCTGATGTAACTTTGGTCTTGGCTTTAATGCATTGAACTCAGATTCTGCAGGAACATTTACTTGTGTTCTAGTATCCAATTTAAACAGAATAATGTTTTGGTTCACTTGCAGTGGCACAGTTCAGTCATTCTTACTTTGTTTGCAGACAGGATAGACAGGAAAAAAAAGGAGGTGGGGTAGCATTGCTGGTTAGAGAGGAGATTAACGCAATAAAAAGGAAGGACATTAGCCTGGAGGATGTGGAAATGATATGGGTAGAGCTGCATAACACTAAGGAGCAGAAAACGCTGGTGGGAGTTGTGTACAGGCCACCTAACAGTAGTAGTGAGGATGGGGATGGCATTAAACAGGAAATTAGAAATGCGTGCAATAAAAGAACAGTAGTTATAATGGGTGACTTCAATCTACATATAGATTGGTTGAACCAAATTGGTAAGGGTGTTGAGGAAGAGGATTTCTTGGAATGTATGCTGGATGGTTTTCTGAACCAACATGTCGAGGAACCAACTAGAGAGCAGGCCATTCTAGATTGGGTATTGAGCAATGAGGAAGGGTTAGTTAGCAATCTTGTTGTGTGAGGCCCCTTGGGTAAGAGTGACCATAATATGGTGGAATTCTTCATTAAGATAGAGAGTGACATAGTTAATTCAGAAACAAAGGTTCTGAACTTAAAGAAGGGTAACTTTGAAGGTATGAGACGTGAATTAGCTAAGATAGACTGGCAAATGATACTTCAAGGGTTGACGGTGGATATGCAAGGGGAAGCATTTAATGATCGCATGGATGAACTATAACAATTGTTCATCCCAGTTTGGCAAAAGAATAAACCAGGGAAGGTAGTGCACCCGTGGCTGACAAGGGAAATTAGGGATAGTATCAAGTCCAAAGAAGAAACATATAAATTAGCAAAAAAAAGCGGCACACCTGAGGACTGGGAGAAATTCAGAGACCAGCAGAGGAGGACAAAGGGCTTAATTAGGAAAGGGAAAAAAGATTATGAGAGAAAGCTGGCAGGGAACATAAAAACTGACTGTAAACGCTTTTATAGATACGTGAAAAGAAAAAGATTGGTCAAGACAAATGTAGGTCCTTTACAGTCAGAAACAGGTGAATTGATCATAGGGAACAAAGACATGGCAGACCAATCGAATAACTACTTTGGTTCTGTCTTCCAGAAATAGTAAGGGACCGAGGGTCTAGTGAGATGATGGAACTGAGGGAAATACATGTTAGTAGGGAAGTGGTGTTAGGTAAATTGAAGGGATTAAAGGCAGATAAATCCCCAGGACCAGATGGTCTGCAACCCAGAGTGCTTAAGGAAGTAGCCCAAGAAATAATGAATGCATTAGTGATAATTTTTCAAAACTCCTTAGATTCTGGATTAGTTCCTGAGGATTGGAGGGTGGCTAATGTAACCCCACATTTTAAAAAGGAGGGAGAGAGAAACCAGGGAATTATAGACCGGTTAGTCTGACATCGGTGGTGGAGAAAATGCTAGAGTCGGTTATCAAAGATGTGATAACAGCACATTTGGAAAGAGGTGAAATCATCGGACAAAGTCAGCATGGATTTGTGAAAGGAAAATCATGTCTGACGAATCTTATAGAATTTTTTGAAGATGTAACTAGTAAAGTGGATAGGGGAGAGCCAGTGGATGTGGTATACTTAGATTTTCAAAAGGCTTTTGACAAGGTCCCACAAAGGAGATTAGTGTGCAAACTTAAAGCACACGGTATTGGGGGTATGGTATTGATGTGGATAGAGAATTGGTTGGCAGACAGGAAGCAAAGAGTGGGAGTAAACGGGACCTTTTCAGAATGGCAGGCAGTGACTAGTGGGGTACCGCAAGGCTCAGTGCTGGGACCCCAGTTGTTTACAATATATATTAATGATTTAGATGAGGGAATTAAATGCAGCATCTCCAAATTTGCAGATGACACAAAGCTGGTCGGCAGTGTTAGCTGTGAGGAGGATGCTAAGAGGATGCAGGGTGACTTGGATAGGTTAGGCGAGTGGGCAAATTCATGGCAGATACAATTTAATGTGGATAAATGTGAGGTTATCCACTTTGGTTGCAAGAACAGGAAAACAGATTATTACCTGAATGGTGGCCGATTAGGAAAAGGGGAGATGCAACGAGACCTGGGCGTCATTGTACAACAGTCATTGAAGGTGGGCATGCAGGTACAGCAGGTGGTGAAAAAGGCAAATGGTATGTTGGCATTCATAGCAAAAGGATTTGAGTACAGGAGCAGGGAGGTTCTACTGCAGTTGTTCAAGGCCTTGGTGAGACCGCACCTAGAATATTGTGTGCAGTTTTGGTCCCCTAATCTGAGGAAAGACATTCTTGCCATAGAGGGAGTACAGAGAAGGTTCACCAGATTGATTCCTGGGATGGCAGGACTTTCATATGAAGAAAGACTGGATCGACTAGGTTTATACTCACTGGAATTTAGAAGACTGAGGGGGGATCTTATTGAAATGTATAAAATTCTAAAGGGATTAGACAGGCTAGATGCAGGAAGATTGTTTCCGATGTTGGGGAAGTCCAGAACGAGGGGTCACAGTTTAAGGATAAAGGGGAAGCCTTTTAGCACCGAGATGAGGAAAAACTTCTTCACACAGAGAGTGGTGAATCTGTGGAATTCTCTGCCACAGGAAACAGTTGAGGCCGGTTCATTGACTATATTTAAGAGGAAGTTAGATATGGCCCTTGTGGCTAAAGGGATCAGGGGTATGGAGAGAAAGCAGGTACAGGGTTTTGAGTTGGATGATCAACCATGATCATAATGGCGGTGCAGGCTCGAAGGGCCGAATGGCCTACTCCTGCACCTATTTTCTATGTTTCTATGTTTCTAAAACAGAGAGTTCTGAGAAGAGACCTTACATATCCTGAGCGGGCCCTGTTGTTTTCAGCAGGCTTCTTAGCTAAATCTTCATGCATTATTCACAGTGATTACCGTGCGTTTCTATATCTATAACACAGGACATCAAGTTGTTGGAAGAACGTTACAGCAGTGTAAGTGTGAAGCATCTCAGAGAGGAGTACGGTGCTGGAGCAACCACCACCTATGAATGAGGAAACAGAAGGACAAAATGTTAAAGTTCTATGCTAAAGGTAATGAACAGATGTTAATGGAAGATAGAAAACCACAGTATAAGTGAGAAATGAAGATCTTGATCGTGTATTGAAAGAGTGGATTCATCAGTGTCAGAGTGAACAAGCTGCTTAACCACGCTGATAATGAAACAAGCAAAGGTCTATCACAATTAACTGAAAAATGAAGGTAATTAGAATATTCAGCAGCCTGGCTGGAGAAATTTAAGAAAAGGCATGGTATTTCATTTTTAAGGAGGCTTCTGATCATGGAACAGCAGAGAAACCGAAGGGCTAAAGCAGCATGCATTCATAAAAGAACAAGAAATCATGCCGGTTTAAATCAATTAAATCACAATGATATAACCTCTATCTCAAGCTTTTCAGACCTGACATAGTTGCAGCGTTTGGTGCTGCATTTATCTTCTTCGGTAAAGTGAAGATCATTCCGCTTTTTTTTTGGTCATTACAAAACACATTATTTTTGCATGAATTCTGAATTTCATTTCCACCTAAAATCCTACGGTAAGAGTGTAGCATGACCAGCATCATTGTTACATGAAAGTTAAAATGCTGACTTTTTTCACAGTTCTCATTACATTTACCAGTAATTAAATTCAGACTTTTGTTTTTATACCTTACATAAAACTTAAAAAAGTAAAATACAAATACATTGTACTGTAACCAAAGCATGGCATCATAGATGGAGACTGAAAGCCTGCCATTGTTGTTGTTCAACGACTGATTCAGATATTCTCCAGATGCTGGTGTGCTGCTTTTTTTACCCTGCACACATTATATTTTCACTATATTAATGGTACGTAATAACTTTTATTGTTAAGTGCACACAGCATGTGCAATGAACAAGTGTAAGACAAAGACTGCTTTCCGGTAGCACATAAATTCAGAGTTGCGAATGATGGTGATGCCACTGACTGTCCACCTGGCTGGCTGAAGCAGTGATAGCTTACCTTTCTGATGGTTCACTGTACACCTTGTTGTTTCATGCACAAAATTATTAAAAACATTGTATAAAACCAGTTTCAATGTATACGTATTCGCTGTACATATAGCGTAAATGGATTTTATGTTTAGACTTGGGGCCCATCCCCAAGCTATATCACTATATAAAAGAAAAAAAATCCAAAAAAAATCTGAAATCCAAAACACTTCCAACCCCAAGTATTTTGGATAAGGGGTGCTCAACCTACACATGTAAAAAAATTGTAACAATACTAGTTTTCTAAGATTAAATAATTTTTGATGACCTTTGTATTACTCAAGTTGAGAGACATCAGGTGGCGGAAAACAAAGCCTTGTAAATATTACATTTCAACACTTTCTTCTGAGTCCGACCAACTGGGTTGTACACAACTGAACCTCATTTAATTGTACCAGAGCAGTTCCAAGTTTGCCAGCAGAAGATATGCCTCTGAAGTCCAAATAAAAATTCTGTGCAGCTAAATATTGCCAATCCTTCCACTAGCTGATTCTAAGTGCAAATGGCATTCTGGTTCAGATGACTTTAAATACAGAAGCAACATATACTAGGCTTCCAGGTAGCTCATGTGAATCCTGCTTAGTATACTGTGATCTGTTTCTGTCTGTGCTATTTTAATGCTGTCAAGAATCCATTTAAAACAAATCAGGTTAACGACGGAGTTATAATAGCATAGACTGAAATTTATCATCAACATGTTAACCAGTGCATTAAATGTAGTACTGTGCAGAATTTAAAGCTATCGACTTTCAAATTTCAATTCCAGTTTAAATGAATAAGATATGCTACATCATCAAATCAGCTTCTCCTGTTCTCAGCTTGACTGCCACATAAAATACATGGTGGCACAATGTTCATTTGGGTAAGGCAGAAGTAAAAGAGTAAGAAATCTATCAAGGTCACTTCTGTCCTGCAAAGCAACGCTCTGCAGTTTGCAGTCCGCAGCAAGTAAACAGCACAGCGACTCATTAGGTTTATATCCACTGGGAGACTATTGTGCACTGGAATGTTGTGCACTGGAATGTTGTGCACTTGGAAAGCTCCACTAGCAAACTTCCATCAGGGATCAGTCACAAAACAAACAACGGTGCATTTTCTTAACAATCACATTAATTAATAATCCACACCAAGCTGCAGAGAGTGTGAAACAAGAATTGGAAATTTGGAATAGTTAATTCAATGAAGTGCCGCACAGATAAAATTAACTTAAAGGATCGGAGATCTTTTTTCCCCGAAGGTAGAAAAATTCAGAGACTTTTTCTCAGGGTGGAAATGGCTAATGCAAGGTGCATAATTTCAAGGTGATTAGAGAAGAGTGTAGGGGATGTCTGAGGTTGAGTTCTTTACACAGAGAGTGGTGGGTACGTGGAATGTCCTGACAGGGGTGGTGGTAGAGGCAGATATATTAGGAGCATTCAAGAAACTCTTCAGCATATGAATGATGGAAAATTGGTGGGCTATCCAGGAGGGAAGGATAAGATTGGTCTCAGAGTAGGTTAAAAGATCGGCACAACATCATGGGCTGAAGGGTCTGTATTGTGCTGTAATTTTCTATATAAGTGTAAAGATGAGAAGAGAGAGGGAAGCACAAGAAAAGTTAATAATATTACAAAACTACATATTTTTTATTTTAAATTTCCAATAATAATCAACTTCTGAAAAATCTAAGACTCCACACTTACAAATTATCTCTCGATGAAGAAAAAGGTTCTCGGCTCCCCTCAGTGCTTTACAGCAAATGATTTAACTCCATGGCTCTTGCAGTCAACTTCTCAGCCAATGGAAATAGGCCCTCCCTTCTCACTTTTCTTATTTCATTTTCTTCTCAGTCACCTTTGCTCCAAAGGTAAAACCCCTAACGAATCAAACTTTCATATAATTTTGTAATTGGCAATGTTTTTGTGCATCTCCTCTGGATCCCATCACATATTACCACTCTGAAATGTGGTTACTGGAACAGTACACTGTACTCAAGCAATTAGTCTCTTATCGCCCCATGTTTATGCTCTGGCGCACGAACACAAACTCATTTGTCTCTCTATCTCTTAATCTACCTGCCTTGCCCCACTTTAGGGATCTCAGGATATTCAATCCAAAATTCCTATTTTTTAATCTTTCTGATGTACTCAATTTCCTATGTATTCTTCTGCCTACTTTGCCCTGAGTAAGTGCTTTCTAAGTTCAAAGATCAAATTAAATTTACTAGCAGAGTCCATATTGTACTACCCTGAGGTTCGTTTCATTGCAAGCTTTCGCAACAGAACAAAGAAATACAGTAAAATCAATGGCAAGCTGCACACAAGCAAAGAGCAACAAACAGCCAATGTGCAAAGGAATACAAACTGGAAATCAAAGAAAAACAAAAGAGGCAGGGAGGGAGGGAGGAAGCAGAGTACATAAGCTGTTCATGTTGGTTCAGGAGCCTGATGGCAGAAAGGTAGTAACTGCTCCTGAACCTTGTGGTATTTGGACATTCACTCCAAAATTCACATTTTCTATCTTTCTGATTATACTCAATTTTCTGTACAATCTTCTGCCTATTTTACCAACAACGTATTATCACACTTTTCACTGGAATAACTATCATTTGACACTTTTATGTACACCAAACAAGTCCATTGGTGTTTTCCTGCAGCTTGAAACTTGTTTCCTTACTTCTGATCACATTCCAGTCTCGATATTTTAAGCAAACTTCTCAATCACATCTCCTAAATATAAAGCAACACACACAAAATGCTGGAGGAACTCAGCAGGTCAGGCAGCATCTATGGAAGAGAATAACCAGTTGATGTTTTGGACTGAGACCCTTCTTCAGGACTGAAATACAAATCTTGGTTATTAGATTCTGCTATGTTTCAAAGATTCTTCTCTGTTTTAGTATCACCTTTGCAGAAGATACGCTGAATAGCAACTTGCTAATTTCTACACTTATTTCTTAATATCATGGGCACCAATACACTTGCTTTTACATTTCCTTTAAATTAGGTGAATCATGTTAGTAAACATTAACATTTAATATGCATTGCCGGATAACACACTTTGGGAAAGATGTCAAGGCGCAGAGGAGATTCAATCTATGTTGCAGGGTACACAAAGTTTCAGTTATGAGGAGATACTGAACATGCCGGGGACCTGACAGACTTAGACAACATTACAAGAAGTTTACATTGGATAGAGAGTAGGGTTTTTTTTTAACCTATGGTAGATATTCTTAGGAGGAATAATGAGATTTAGAGGGGATTTCAGGAAGAATTCTTGCATCCAGAGGATGGGTGAAATCTATAATATGAGTTCTGAGCATCAGAGACATGCACACTATTTATCAAGCATCTGGATGAGCACTTGAATTGCCAAGTCATTGTAGGATATGGACCGACTGCTTTCAAACAAGATTTGTATAGAGAGGTACAGTGCTGCGTAAGAGTCTTAGGTGCCCTAGATTATTTTACATGGTTTCAGACGGTATGGTCTGCACAGAGCCCTGATCGCAACATCAGCAAGATTGCCTGGGATTATCTGGAGAGACAGAAGCTAGCAACATAGCCAAAGCCTGCAAAAGAACTGCAGACATTTCTCCCAGAGGCATGGAACAACCTACCAGCCGACTTTCTTGTAAAACTGCATGGCAGAGTTGATGCAGTTTTAAACGGAAAGGGTGCTCACACCAAATATTGATTTGATTTATTTTTGTTTACTGTTTACTACTCTTTATAATTTTTCTTATATTTAGAAACTTCTCATTTCATTATTTTGAAAGCATCTGCACTTTACAAAATTTTTAAAGATGTGCCTAAGACTTTGGCGCAGTATTGTACTTGATGGTTGGGGCTGACATGGTGGATTAAAGGCCTTGAATGATTTTATGACTCTAGGAAAACAACAGTCTGGAAATTCACCTGTATATAGGCATTGAAAACCATTTCCAGTTTGGATTATGCTACCAGAATCAGAATCAGAGTTAGAGTTACTATCACTGATATATGTTGGAAAATTTGTTGCTTCATGGCAGTAGTGCAATATATAAAATATACTATAAACCTAAAAACTACAATATAGGCTCCATGGTCGCTGAATATATGTCTGTGGTCATCTGCTGCTGTAGCCCATTCACTTCAAGATTCAATATATTCTGTGTTTAGAGATGCTCACCACTGTTGTAACCTGTGATTATTTGAGTTACTGTGACCTTCCTGTCAGCTTGAACCAGTTTGATCATTCTCCTCTGACCTCTCTCGTTAACAAGGTAATTTCACCCACAGAACTGCCACTCACTGGACCTTTATTGTTTCTTTTGCACTATTCTCTGTAAACTCTAGAGAATGTTGTCTGCGAGGACTCAGGAAATGAGCAGTATTTGTGACACACTGTTTGGAATCAAGATCCACAGCCAAAATCACTTAGATCACCTTTCTTCCCCATTCTGATGTTTGGTCTGAACAACAACCAGACCTTCTGACCATGTCTGCAGGAGACATGAATTGATTGGAGACCAAAAAGGATAGCTTTTCATGGAGGCAGAGGCTGTGAAAAAAGGCAATAAATGACTATTTCTCTTTAGTTTTATCAAGGATAATCAATGGCAGAATTAAACAGAAATGGCTGGTATGAACTAGGTTAAAGCAAACCCTGTTTAAATAAATCAATAAAGATTTTTTGATGAGGTAAATTCAATTGATGTGTGGTACTGTCAAAAGATAGCCAATAATGTACTGTTAAAAAAACTAGACATGAAAAGTAAAGTAGATTTTTAAAAGCACCATTTGAGTATGGACAGAGAACTGGTAAAATGGAAGAAGCTCTAAAGTCCGCCTGAGGATCTCAGCTCGAAACTTCAGCTGTACTCTTTTCCATTGATGCTGCCTGGACTGATGAGTTCCTCCAGCATTTTGTGTGTGTTGCTTGGATTTCCAACATCTGCATATTTTCTTTTGTTTGTGGAAGCACAGAAGTGTTGTTTCTTGGAATAATTTGATGTGCAGTGCAGTTCCCCATGTAAAACATACAAAATGTTGGAGGAACTCAATAAATCAGGCAACATCTATGGAGAAGAATAAACAGTCAACATTCTGAGCGGAGACTGTCCATCAGAACTTGGTGAATTATCAATCAGACAACACACATAAAATAAGGAAGGAACTCAACAGGTCAGGCAGCATCTAGGAGGGGAATAAACACTCGACATTTTGGGCAGAGACCTTCATCAGACGGATCTGGCCAAAACATTGACTTTTAAATCCCCTCCATAGAGGCTGCCTGGCCTGCTGAGTTCCTCCAGCATGTCGTGTGTGTTGCTCAAGAATTCCAATATTTGCAGAAAGTCGTGTCTATAATTCACAGATCCCTAAAGGTCAGTTCTATAATTATTCCTTTTATTTATATTATTGGCCTTGCATGTTACGCCTGCAATTTCCAAACATGCAGATAATAGAAAATTCAGAACATGGAGCTGGATCCCAGGAGAGGGAATTTTTAGAATGCCTATGAGATGGCTTTTTAGAGCAGCTCATGGTTGAGTTTGGGCTTTGTGCAATGAACCATAATTGATTTGAGAGCTTAAGGTAAAGAAACCCTTGGGGGTAGTGATCGTAAAATGGTCAAATTAACCCTGAAACTTGGGAAGTAGCAGCCAGATGTACTCGTATTGCAGTGGAGTAAAGGGAATTACAGAGGCATGAGAGTCAAGTTGGTCAAAAACAATGATAAGGATGATGGCAGAGCAGCAATGGCTAGAGTTTCTGGGAGCAATGCGGAAGGCAGACGATACATACATCCCAAAGAGAAAAAAAGTATTCTAAAGGCCGGATGACAAAACTGTGGCTGAGAGGAGAAGTCAAAGCCAACATAAAAGCCATAGAGACAGCATAGACCAAAAATTAGTGGGAAGTTAGAGATTTGGGAAGCTTTTAAAAACCAACTGAAGGCAACTAAAAATTTAACAAAGAATAAAAAGATGTAGCTAAGCTAACCAATATTATTAAAGAGCACAGTATATCAAAAGTTTCTTCAGATACATGAAGTGTAAAAGAGAGGCGAGAGTAGATATTAGGCTACTGGAAAATGATGCTGGAGAGGTAGCAATGGGGGACAGGGAAATGGTGAGTGAACTGAATAAGTATTTTCCATCTGTCTTCACTATAGAAAACACTTGGCAGTATGCCACAAGTTTGAGTGTCACAGGGCAGAAATGTGTGAATTTGCATGACTAGGAAGAAGGTTCTTGAGAAACTGAATGATTGGAAGGCAGATAAATCACCTGGAACAGATAGTGTATACTCCTGTGTTCTGAAAGAGATGGCTGAAGAGATTGTGGAGGCATTAGTAATGAGCTTTCAAGCATCAGTAGACTCTGTCATGGTTCCAGAGGATTGGAAGATTGTACGTCACTCTGCTCTTCATGAAAGAGAGAGACAGAAGAAAGGAAATTATAGAGCAGTTAATCTGACCTCAGTGGTTGTAAAGATGCCGAGACTTGATTGTTAAGGATGCTGTTTCAGGTTACTTGGAGACACAGGATAAAATAGGCCGCAGTCAGCATGGTTCTCTTAAGGGAAAACCTTGCCTGAGGAATCTGTTGGAATTCTTTGAAGAAATAACAAGCAGGATAGACAAAGGAGAATCAATGGATTTTGTGCGTTTGAATGTTCAGAAGGCCTTTGACAAAGTGATACTAGCATGGATAGAGCATTGACTGATTGAAAAGAAGAAAAGAGTGGGAATAAAGACAGCCTTTACTGGTTGGCTGCCGGTGACCAGTGGTGTTCCACTGGAGTCTGTCATGGTACTGCTTTTTATTACATTATAAGTCAATGATCTGAATGATGTAATTGATAACTTTGTGGCCTAGTTTGCAGATGACATGCAGGTAGATGGAGGGGCATGCCATTTTGAGGAATAGAGCGGCTAAAGGAAAACTTACACATATTAACAGAGTGGACAAGGACGTGACATAGTGTTAGGAAGTGTATGTTCATGCAGTTTGGTATAAGAAATAAAAGGCATAGACTATTTTCTAAATGAAGAGAAAATTCAAAAATTTAAGGTCCGAAGCAATTTGCAAGTCCTCTTGCAGGATTTCCAAGACTACAGACTGAGTCAGTGATGAGGATGGCAAATGTGAATTTGGCATTCATTTCAAGAGGACTGAAATGTAAAAGCAAAGATGTAATTTTGAGGCTTTATAAAGCACTGGTGAAGCCTCACTTCGATTACTGTGAGCTGTTTTTGGCTCTTTATCCAAGAAAGGATGTGCTGACACTGCAAAGGGTTCAAAGGAGGTTCATGAAAATAATTCCCGAATTGAAAGACTTGTCCTAGATGAAGAGCATTTGATTGCTCTGGACCTCTATTCACTGTAATTCAGAAAAAATAAAGGTAATTACATTAAAACCTATTGAGTGTTGAAAGAGCTCAATAGAGTGGATGTAGAGATGAAGTTTCCTATGGTGAGGGAGTCTAAGACCAAAGGATGGTTTCAGAGTACAAGATTGTCATTTTGGAACAGAGATGAGGAGGAATTTCTTTAGCTAGAGTGACAAATTCATAGCATTTGTTACCAAAGCTGGCTATAGAGGCTAAGCCATTGGATATACTTAAGGCAGAGGTTGATAGATTTTTGATTGGTCAGGGCATGAGCAGATATGGAGAGAAGGCAGGAGATTGGGGATCAGAGGAAAAACAGATCACCCATGATAAAATGGTAGAGAAGATTCGATGGGTCAAATGGCCTAATTCTGCTCTGTGTCTCGTGGATCTGGTCTTAATACAAGTTTTATTTGTATTTTTTTGTTGGAGATACAGAAAGCAGTTAAACAAGCCCATACTTGTAGGATCATGGACTTTGTATATGGGGCACTGTATTCAAGTGCATTGATTTCTTGATGAACCTTTATAAAACAGTGCCTTAGACATAGATGTTGAATCATGTTCAGTACAGGATTGAATTAGGTATGGTGCAGCTCGGAAACAGCTGCTACCTTACCTGTGCAAGGGTGCCACAAAATTAGTCATTAGTTGATGGCCTGGAAGAAGTTACATGGAAAGATCAACGAGTCTGGGGTTGCTTGCCTGGGAGGAATTCCAAATGGGTTATTTAAAATCATGAAGAATTTTGATGTAGTAGACAAAGAAAATTTGTTCATATTGGTGGAATAATAAAAAAATAGAGGAAACAACATGATGAGAATTGATAAAGAAAAGTAATAGTGACATGAGTCAAAAGATTTTTGCATCAAAGAAATTTCTCCACATTTCTGTTTTAAATGGATGTCCTCTTTCCTGAGGCTGTGCTTTCTTGTCCTAGACTCCCCCACCACGGGGAGCATCATTTCCACAACTACTCTAAGTCTTTCAACTTTCGAAAGGTTTCATTGAGATACACCACCCCCCCCCCCCCCCGCCAACCTTCTAAATTCCAGTGAATACAGACACAGAGCCCAACGTTCCTCATATGATAACCCTTTCATTTCTGGAATTATCCTTGTGAACCTCCTCTGAACCCTCTCCAAGATTGGCAAATCTTTTCTCAGATAAGGAGCCAAAACTGCTCACAAGACTCAAGGTGAGGCCTCATCAATATTTATAAAGCCTCAGCATCACATCCCTGCTCTTATATTCTAGACCTCTTGAAATGAATGGTAACATTGCATTTGCCTACCTCACCACTAACTCCACCTGCAAGTTAATCTTTAGGATGTTCTGCACAAAAGGACTTCCAAGACCCTTTGCATCTCAGGTTTTTGGATTTTCTTCCTGTTTTAGAAAATATTTGCACATTTATTTCTTCTACCGAAGTGCATGAACATGTATTTTCCAACACTGAATTTCATTTGCCACTTTTTTGCCCCTTCTCAAGTCCTTCTGTAGCCTTCCTATTTCTTCAACATTACCTGCCCCTCCACCAGTCTTCATAACATCTGAAAACTTAGCAACAAAGCCGTCTATTCCATCATCTAAATCATTGATATACAGCATAAAAGGAAGCAGTCCCAACACCAACCCCTGTTGAAAACCATTAGTAACTGGCAGCCAACCAGAAAAGAATCCTTTTATACCCTCTTGCTGCCTTCTACCAATCAGCCAATGGTCTAACCATGCTAGTAACTTTCCTGTAATACCATGGCTTTTAACTTAGTAAGCAGCTTCATGCATGGCACCTTGTCAAAAGCCTTTTGAAAATCCAAATATAGGAAATCCACTGCATCCCCTTTATCTATCCTACTTCTAAACTCATCAAAGAATTCCAACAGTTTCATCAGGCAAGATTTTCCCTGAAGGAAATGATGCTGACTTTGTACTATTTTGTCCTGCGTCACCAAGTACTCCATAACCTCCATCCTCAACATCTTTCCAACCACTGAGGTCAGGCTAACCAGTCTCTATAATTTCCTGCCTGCTGCCTCCCTCTTTTCTTAAAGAGTGGACTGACATTGGCAAATTTCCAGTCCGTCAGAACCATGCCTGAGTCCAATGATACTTGAAAGATCATTACTAATGCCTCCACAATCTCTTCCGCTATGTCTTTCAAAAACCTAGGATGCAGTTCATCTGGTTTGGGTGACTTGTACACCTGTAGGTCTTTCAGCTTTTTGAGCACTTTCTCCCTTGTAATGGTAATTGCACCTATTTCTCTTCCCTCACGCCCTTCAACATCTAGCTCACTGCTAGTGTCTTCCACAATGAAGATGCAAAATACTCATTTATTTCATCTACCATCTCCTTGTCCCCGTTATTATTTCTCTGGCCTCATTTTCTAGCTGTCCATTATCCACTCTCATCTCTCTTTTATTTTTTTATATACCTGAAAAAGATTTTTCTATCCACCTTGATTTTGTTTGCTAGCTTGGTTTCATATTTTATCTTTTCCCTTCTAATGATTCTTTTATTTGTTTTCTGTAGCTTTTTAAAAGCTTCCCAATCCTCTATCTTCCTGCTAACTTTTGTTTTGTTGCATGCCCCTCCCTTTTACTTTTACATTAGCTTTGAAGCATAAGGGAGAGATGAACAGTTGAGGAGAAGAGAAGGGGAGAGAGGGTAATCAGAATGGGAAACAGAAAAGAGAGTGAAAACAGAAGAGAGGGTAATTACCAGAAGTTAAAGAAATCTTGTTTATGCAATCAGGCTAGAAGTTGCCCAGAAAACATATGAAGTGATGTTCCTCCAATCTGAGAATGGCTTCATTGTGGCAGTTAAGAAGGCCATGGACATACATGTCAGAACGGGGAATTGGAATTGAAATGGGTAGCGCTGAGGGATCCTGCATTTTGCAATGGAGATAACAAAGGTGTTTGACAAAACAGTGCTCCTGTCTGCACTGGGTCTCAACAACGTTCCCTCAAAGTTGTGCACGTGTGTCCATGCACTCATCTTTTCCTACTAGTGCACGGAGGAATTTAAACTAGTTACAAAAGTTTCTCACCCTCTACCTCATTGGCATGTTAAGTATATTTCACAATCGTACGCAAACACATTTCCTTTTCAAGTTTCTGATGTGGTTAGTGTTGATAAAACAGAATTTGCGATGATTTGCCTGCAGATTTTAGAACTGGTTATTTATACTATTTTTACTGAAGAAATTATTCAGTACACACATGTTGTTGTCACTGGGCAAAACATTGCACTGCACAAGACTTTTGCACCCTCTCTGGTCATTACAAATCAGAGGAAACATTACTGTAGATGCGGCTGCACTCGGGCAACAAATCAATAGATTTCTTTGACAGACTTACAGGTGAAATGTTGCCTCACCTGTGTTGCTCTTGGGTTGCTGAGTGATGGTGGGAAAGGAGGTTAAGGGGCAAATGCAGCATTAGTCATCCTCACAGGGAAAAATGGCAGAAGAGAAGTCAATGGGGAGGGATGATTGGACAAGGGAGTCATGCAGACAGCGATCCCCATGGAAAGCGGAAGGGATAGGGTAGGGAAAGATATCCTCACTGATAGCATCCCGTTAGAGATGGGGGAAGTTACAGAGAATGATGTGCTGGATATGACTTCTTCATCCCTTTACCTCTACTACCGATCACCTCCCAGCTTCTTACTTCAGCACCCTCCCCCCGGCCCTGTTCTCAACTATCATCTGCCAGCTTGAACTCCTCCACCCTCCATCTTGTTCTAACTTCACCCACATTTCCCCCATTCATTTCTTGTCCTGATGAAGGATCTCGGCCTGAGACATTGACTGTTTATTCCCCTCCATGGATACTGCCTGACTTGCTGAGTCCCATCAGCATTTTGTGTGTGTTGTTCAAGACATCCAGCAGCTGCAGAATCTCCTGTGTCTAAGACAGCGGAGTGGAACTAGTTGGAGTTGTTCTGAAAGTCAGCACAAGTTGTGTGTGATAAGTTTTCTGTGATCCTGCACCATATACATACATTGCCTTTGGCACACCAATACATACTCTCTATAATTTAGTATGTCAGTCATAATGCCGACTGATTAACCCCAGGAAGAAATGCTTACAGAGCAGTTTTTTGCAGTGTTCCTTTTCCAGTGGGCTTTGTCTGTCTTGGTTTTTGCTGTCGATCGAAGGGAGGCACATGTCTTCACCCGTGGATTTAGCATTAGTAGATTCTATCGGAAAAAAAAACAAGAACATTGAGGTAGCACCCTGTTTTTCAGGCAGTTAAACTAACAGTATAAATTAACTCTATTCCTCCAGGATGCTTGTGACTCAAATTCAAAGCCATTGATGTGTTTAGTGAATGGAAGAGAAGTAGAGCTTATCGGAGAAACATCTATGATCATGTTGGATTGGTAGGTCAGGCTTGACGGGACACATAGTTCTCCTGATACTATCCATCATCCAGGCCATGCTTCCATTTTGCTTCTACCACTGGGAAGGAGGCACAGGAGCCTTGGTCACATACCAACAGGTTCAAGAAAACCTTTTACCTTACAACCATCAGGCTCCTGAACTACTGTGGATAACTTTACTCACCTCAATGCTAAACTGATTCCAAAATCAGTAGAGTCACTTTCAAGGACTCTATAACTTATGTTCTCAGTATCAATTTTTAAAAATAATTTGCACAAGTTGTCTTACTTTGCTATTAGTTGCTTGTCAGTCTTAGTTGCTGACAGTTTTCTATAAATTCCATTTTATTTCTTTATTTACCTGTAAACTCCTGCAAGAAAAAGAATCTCAAGGTAGTATACAGTATACTGACATATTATATATATAATGCTGGCATGTGGCCAAGTGGCTAAGGCGTTGGTCTAGTGATCTGAAGGTTGCTAGTTCGTTGTTGTGTCCTTGAGCAAGCATACATTGCTCTGCGATGACACCAGTGCCAAGCTGTATCAGCCCTTGCCCTTCCCTTGGACAACATCAGTGGTATGGAGAGGGGAGACTTGTAGCATGGACAGCTGCTGATCTCCCATACAACCCTGCCCAGGCCTGCGCCCTGTAAACTTTCCAAGGCGCAAATCCATGGTCTCTCGAGACTAACTGATGCCTATATATACATATATATGTATATATATATATATATATGTATGTGTGTGTGTGTGTGTGTGTATATATATATATATATATATATATATATATATACACACATTGATAATAAATTTGCTTCAAAATTTGAATATTTTCCTGTGTTCTTTTGCTCTTACTTTTTTGTGTTCTTGCATTCTTACTTTCCTTTTGTTATACAAAGCACAAGGTAAGTAGTCATTCAATTCTCTGGCACCGCTGCTCAAACCAAGGAGAATTGAAATTTCAGTCAGAGCTCCGTGATTCCAAGTTCACTTTTGTCTTTTAATAGTCTGGGATTAAAAGTTTATTGTCCTATTTTTCAGTCACTGTAAGAATGACCTCAGGTGATGCAGCAGCCCTGTGGTGTGTAGAGTTTGTATGTGCTCCCTACAGCTCTGTGCATTTCCTCCCACATCCCAATAATGGGCTGGCGGGTAGGTTAAATAGTCATTGTAAATTGCCTCCAGTGAGCAAGCACCAGAATCTAGGGCACCGTTGTGTGATGAGGTGGTTAAGAGAATCTAGGGATAATAACCTACAGGGGAAATTATTATGATTTTTCCATGATCCAGCATAGATGGAACAGGCAGAAATAGCTTGTATGAAAATATGGAAATACATGAAACATGGACATTTCCCAAGGGAATCCACAAGCCAATATTCATGCAACAACAAATTTGGTGCAGTCCAGAAAGTGTTTTGGATGATCTTAGGCTTATGGAGAATAGAGGATTGTGGCTGCAAGGGCATCCAAGAGAACACAGAGCCAAATGAAGCAATCCATGTTCTTATTCACTCATTCAATGTCCTTATGTTAAGATTGGTTGTATTAAGTATTTAGATTTTGTTAAGGTAAGTAATATAGCAAAAAGTGCATGTAAGAATAAATCAGAAGAATAAACAAAATTTTGTGAATGTGTTGGTGGCCACATTTTTACAAGGAAGTAAAATGAAAAAAATCAAGCTATACCAAGTTATTTGTATAGATCAATATCCACAGTGTCAGGTTTGGTTCAATAGTGACAGTCTTGCTTCCAAGTGAGAAACTTGTGTGCAAGATGACGGGCTGTGATACTGGAAATTAAATTGAAGTCTCATCTGGCCCCCTCAATTGGACATAAAAGATCCCATGGTACTGTTCATAAAATGCTCTTTCAGTGTCTGTACAGAACTAGTCCTTCAAACCAATATGAATAAAACACATGATCTGGTCATGCACCTCCTTGTTGGAAAATTACTGTGCATAAGTTTTTTAGATCATTCTACAACTCTTCAGTGGTTGTTAAACACATTGATATAAAGAGATATATAAATGAAACTCTCTTTTCCAAGGTTCAGCACGGAAGGTTAGTTAGGAAGGTTCAATCGTTAGATATTAATATTGAAGTAGTATAATGGATTCAACAGTGGCTGGATGGGAGATGCCAGAGAGCAGTGATGGATAACTGTTTGCCAGGTTGGAGGCCGGTGACTAGAGGTGTGCCTCAGGGATCTGTATTGGGTCCAATGTTGTTTGTCATATACATTAATGATCTGGATGATGGGGTGGTAAATTGGATTAGTAAGTATGCAGATGATACTAAGGTAGGTGACACTGTGGATAATGAAGCAGTTTTTCATAACTTGCAGAGAGATTTAGGCCAGTTAGAAGAGTGGGCTGAACGATGGCAGATGGAGTTTAATGCTGATAAGTGTGAGGTGCTACACTTTGGTAGGAATAATCCAAATAGGACATACATGGTAAATGGTAGGGCATTGAACAATGCAGTAGAACAGACTGATCTAGGAATAATGGTGCATAGTTCCCTGAAGGTGGAATCTCATGTGGATAGGGTGGTGAAGAAAGCTTTTGGTATGCTGGCCTTTATAAATCAGAGCATTGAGTTGGGATGTAATGTTAAAATTGTACAAGGCATTGGTAAAACCGAATTTGGAGTACTGTGTACAGTTCTGGTCAACGGATTATAGGAAAGATGTCAACAAAATAAAGAGAGTACAGAGAAGGTTTACTAGAATGTTACCTGGCTTTCAGCACCTAAGTTACAGGGAAAGATTGAACAAGTTAGGTGTTTATTCTTTGGAGCGTAGAAGGTTGAGGGGGGACTTGATAGAGGTATTTAAAATTATGAGGGGAATAGATAGAGTTGACATGGATAGGCTTTTTACATTGAGATTAGTAGAGATTCAAACAAGAGGACATGAGTTGAGAGTTGGGGGCAAAAGTTTAAGGGTAACACAAGGGGGAATTTCTTTACTTAGAGAGTGGTAGCTGTGTGGAACGAGATACCAGTAGAAGTGGTAGAGGCAGGTTCGGTATTGTCATTTAAAGTAAAATTGGATAGGTATATGGACAGGAAAGGAATGGAGGGTTATGGGCTGAGTGCGGGTCAGTGGGACTAGGTGAGAGTAAGTGATCGGCACGGACTAGAAGGGCCAAGATGGCCTGTTTCCGTGCTGTAATTGATATATGGTTACATGGTTATATAATGAAAGTAGTAGGAGATCAACTCCCAGAATTTCAGAATGTGAATTTACTTCAAAAACACAATCAGGAATAAACAGCTTGTGGATAGACAATAGAGCAGTACGACACAGTACAAGCCCTTCAGCCCACAATGCTGTGCCAAGCTTTTAACCTACAAGATCAATCAAATCCTTCCATCCTAGCCCTCCATTCTTTGTTCATCCATATCCCTATCTTAGAATCTCTTAAATGTCCCTAATGTTCTACCACCACCCCCAGCAATGCATTCCAATGCAATACCACTCCCTGTGTAAAAGAAACTATCCCTGACATTCCTCTATACATTCCTCCAATCATCTTAAAGTTATGCCCTCTTCTATTATAGAGACAAATTTTGCAGATGCTGGAAATCCAGAACAAAACACAGTAATTACTGGAGGAACTCAGCAGGCCAGGCAGCATCCCTGGATATTTGAAATTAACTGGTTTCCATCCTTTGTAGTGGCTTGCGAACAATTCAACTGCGGCAATCCAGCGAGCTCCTTCCTTCACTACACGCTAAAGACTGGTTTAAGACAACAGCCCACCATCAGCATCAGGAAAGAAGGAATATCAGCCTCAATGTTGCCCATTCCAGAACATAAATAAACAGTGACAAGCGGGATGTACAAGTAGCAAAATAACTATCTGTTTGGGATCCAAAGTTATTAACTGCAATAATAGCATATCAAACAACATTCTGCAACAGCAAGTTTGCACTTCCAAACCATTGATAGAAAATGATGTGTTTTTGATTTCCTGTAGGCTCTAGACTTATGAAATAGAAATAGCATTCTGTTCTTTCTGATTGTTGTAATAGCTGTAGGATTGTTATTTTTCTTGTAGTTTAATATTCCCATGCTTGTTTACAATTTTATATCATTACTTACATATATGTAATTGTTCAGTGAAATTTCAGTAATTTTGTATAGCTGATTCTATGTTTATAGAAGTTACACTGAAGCCTGTGTCACACCAATGACTGAACATGACATGCCTATAGGTTACCTCTTATCACCAAAATATGCTGTAACACTCCAGTGAGCTAGATTTAGAATCAGAAGCCAATGATTTTTTTTATTTTCATTGTTTTCCTTAACTTCCTTTCTCCTCTTACAGTAGAATGAGTGGGTAACCGTTATTTTATGTTAATATGAACACCCAATAAAATGCCTATAATTACAAGATTTATGCCTCATTCTTGACTTCCCTACCACTTCTGTATCACCTCTGGATCAATACCACCAAATCCAAATGCCTTTGCTGCTGTTCAACAAGATCCTGGTTGATATTTTATCTTGTTGGCACTTCCCCACACAAACCCCTTAAAATATCCAAAAATTTATCAGTCTTTGTTTTGAGTGCACTCAGTGAGACTCCTGCATTCTCTCTGCTTGGGGGCATGCACCGCCCTCAAGGGGAATGAATTCAAAAGACTCATCATGCTCTGGGTGAAGAAATTTCTCTTCATCTCTGTCCTGAATAGCCAAATCATTTTTTTTTATATATGTCCTTGTTCTAGACAGCACAGGAAATGGAAGTGTCCTTCTTGCATCTACCCTATCAAGCCCTGAGGGAATTTTGTACCTCACCTCGCATTATTCTGAACTCTGAAGGACATTAGCCCAGTTTGTTTAATGTCTCTGTCTTGGGCAAACACTGTTTCTCAGAAATCAATCCAGTGAACCTTCATACGGATGGTAATTTTAATCTAATATACCAGGTGGGAAACTGATGGGATCTGTATTAGCCATCTACTTTACAGTCTGCCAATTCTAATTTCCACAGTAGTCAATGCAAAGCAAAATTAAATGGGGTACAAAGCAAGCAGTGAATCAGATGCCATCAGTTTCCCATCAGGCAAGTTAGATTAAATTTGACCCCACACTGACATAGGAATTGCACTATCACTATAATTCTCTTCCAGGAAATGAATGTCAAAAGAGTTTCAGTCAAGAATTTTGACTAGCATCTGTGGATATCCTAATTCAAGTGACAAATAACATATGGCTCATTTACTAAAGTGATTGATTAACATACAGTTACTGGAGCCAAGAGTTAGGGGTGCAAGGAAAACAAGGATTCTGAATTGCACCACGGGACACCAATGTATAAATATTTAACATGATAATCTGAAACTGCTTTGCTATTTTATTGAAATGAAGTTCAAATGTTGTATTAACTAACAATGTACATTTTATTTGAACTCACTGTTTCTACTAGTTTCAAAAGAACAACTATTTTGAATAAATTCCCCTCTCTAAAAATAAATTGCCTCAGTTCTAAAATGGCTAAAGTTTTAAAACATGAAGTTCACTGATAGAGTATCTAATTTTCATGAAAAATAATAATTCATGTTTACAGATTTATATATTCAGTTTGACTCTTGTTCAAAAAACTGGTGGCTATAGTCCCAATTTTAAACATACTGAAATTAGGAAATAATTACACGAATATTAACTAATTTAATATATAATCAAAACAGACTTTTATTTTTAATACAAAGTCCTCAAAAATGCTTTTACAAAAACAACCAACTAAAGAGGTCAAAAGGAATATTTATTTTAATCATGTTTAAAAGAATGCTATTATGGATTATTGTTTATCCTATTACTCTTACTGCCTGAGAATTTCCTTGTCACTGTAAAAATATTTAAGCAATTACTTTTAGGGGAAGTCTTCAATGTTGACAAATATCTTTTCTTCAAATAGACAGAAACACAGTACAAACTGAAGTTTAGCTGACATACAAGTTGATAACACTAGCAAAAAATAATTAGAATCTTAATTTTAACAAAATATATAACACACGAGATCACAGAGCCTTGACATCATAACATTGTAGATAAGAAGATTAATATAATAAGCAAAATTATTTCAAAGCTGAAGATGGGATTTGAGAAAAGCACCAAGCATTCCAAAAGCTTACTGCTTGGTGTTCCGCCAGCTACTCATTGATATTAAATGTTTTAACTTATTTGAAACAACTTTAAGAAACAACTTAAAATTTTTGGGACTACCAATATCAAGGTGACCATATGACCATAATTAGGCCATTTGACCCATCCACTCTGCTCTGCCACATTGGCATGGCTGATCAATTTCCTTCTCAGCCCCAAACTCCAGCCTTCTTCCAGTAACCCTTCATGCCCTGACTCATCAAGAAATTTACCAACCTCAGCTTTAAATATACCCAATGACTTACACCCCACAGCTGCCTATGGCAATGAATTTCACAGATTCACAATTCTCTGGCTAAAGAAATTCCTCCTCATCAAATGCTCTTCATATGATAAGCCTTTCGATCCCAATAGCATTTTCATGAACCACCTTTGAATGTCAACATATCTTTTCATAGATAAGGGGCCCAAAACTATTCACAATACTCCAAACAAGGCCTCACCAATGCTTTATAAAGCCTCAACATTACATCCTTGCTTTTATATTCTAGTCCTCTAGAAATGAATGCTAACATTGCATTTACCATTCCCACCACTAACTCAACCTATAAATTAACTTTTTGGGAATCCTACACAAGGACGCCCCTTTGCACTTCAGATTTTTGAATTTTCTCGCCATTTAGAAAATGGACTACACTTTTATTTCTTCTACCAAGTGCATGACCATACACTTCCCAACAGAGCATTACTTCCACCTCATCTCTGCCTAGTCTCCTAATCTGTCTAAATCCCTTTACTGCCCCTTTGCTTTCTCAACACCACCTTCCCCTCCACCTATCTTCATACCATCCACAAACTTGGCCACAAAGCCATCAATTCCGCCATCCAAATCATTGACGTATAACACAAAACGAAGCAATCCCAACACAGATCCCTATGGAACACCACTAGTCACCAGAAGAGAAGCAGAAAAGGTTCCCTTTATTCCCGCTCCTTGCCTCCTGCCAATCAGCCAATGCTCTGTCCATGCTAGTATCTTTCTTGTAATACCATGGGCTCTTATATTGTTAAGCAGCTTCATGTGTGGCACTTTGTCAAAGGACTTCTGAAATTCCAAGTACACAACATCCATTGATTCTCCTTTCTCTGTCATACATGTCATTTCTTCAAAGAATTCCAACAGATTTGTCAGACAAGATTTTCCCTTAATGAAATTCTGCTGACATATTTTATCATGTGCCTCCAAGCACCCCGAATTACCCAATCTACCTGCATATTGAAATCACCCGTGACTATTAAAACATTGTCCTTTTGACACACATTAGGAGAAAACAGGAGGGGGAGGGGTGCAGCTAAGAGCTGGAAAGTTGATTGGCCCCTCCCCCCCATCTTCTATCATTTCGGGTCTCCCCTCCCCCTCCCACTTTCAAATCTCTTACTATCTTTTCTTTCAGTTAGTCCTGACGAAGGATCTCGATCCGTAATGTCGACTGTATTTCTTCCTATAGATGCTGCCTGGCCTGCTGCGTTCCACCAGCATTTTGTGTGTGTTGCTTATATTTATATTTATTGTGTTTTTTTTTTGTTTTTGTTATTGTGTTCTTTATGCTTAGTGTTTTTTATATGCTGCACTGGATCCAGAGTAACAATCATTTCATTCTCCCTTACACTCTTATATGGAACAATGACATTAAGCAATATTGAGTCTTGAATAAGTGAAAGCATGAAAAACACAGCTTCTTTTCAGTTTCTTTTTAACATAATGAGAAAATCCTACTGAACTGCAAGATTCTCCGAAATGTGGAAAGTTGTGAATTCAAATGTATTATGGAGTGAAAAATACAGATTGCATCAGCATTGATGTCGCCCGTTTAAAAAATAAAGTGTCTTTAAAATCTGAATAGGTATAAAAGAAATTATCATAATTTGGTATGCAAGTTAAACTGTCAAATATATTTTATGTTCTTTAAATATTAAGATTCATAATTTTTACGAAAAAATGAAATAAATGCCAACTACAGAAAAAATGCAGCTGGGTACAGCATAAATTATCCCATAAAATCTATCCTATAGCAGTTTTATTCAGAACATGATTCAGGAAATAATTACATAATTTTATTGGAAAGAATTGTCTTGGTGGGATCAAGAGCACAATGCTGAGATTTTGATTAAATGAATTACTTGAATGCAAGTACCATTATAAGCCGTGTGACAGATTCACTCAAACTGCAAAGGCTTGCTGTAACTATAAGGAAGCTAGAATATTAAAAGGAACATAATTCCACATTAAAGATTTGCTCACCTATAAAAATGAACTACTGTATGAGCTACAAGAGGCATGGGAGAGGAATAGGCCAGTAAGTTCAATCATCCACTGAATAAGATCACGGAGAGAGTGATAAAATACTACAGCACAGAAACAGGCCCTTCAGACTATCTAGTCCATGCTGAACTATAAATCTGCCTCATCCTGTTGACCAGCACCCAAATCAGGGTCCTCCAAACCACACCTATATAAGCACTTATCCAAATTCTTCTTAAATGTTGAAATCGTAACTGAATTATCTGCTAGCAGCTCATTTTCACAGTCTCACCACAATGGGAGTGAAGACAACCACCCCCCACCCCCCCAATGCTTCCCTTTAAAAAGTTTAAATCTCCCTTCATTCACCTATGCTCTGGGAAACAAAATCCAAACATTTAAAACTTTCCCCTACAACTCAAGCCCTCAAGTCCTGGCAACATCCTTGCAGATTTTCTCTGCACTCTTTCAATCTTATTGATATCTTTCCTGTAGGTAGATGCCTAGAACTGCACCCATTATAAAATTTCAACATAACAGTCCAACTGCTATACTCAATACTTACGTTATGAAGGAGAATGTGCCAAAAAATCTCTTTACAAGCACACCACTAGCCACAGGCCTCTAGTCAAAGGGTATCCCTGTGGCAGTTCCCCTCAATTATACCTGTAACTGAGGGGAGTAGCTGCAGGGGAACTCTCCACTGGCTGCCTAGCCCTTTCCCCTTCCTGACAGTTCCCAGTTACCCGTGTCCTGAACCCTGGGTGTAATTATCTCCCTGTATTGCCTGTCAATCAACTCCTCAGCCTCCTAAATGATCTGGAGTTCATTTAGTTTCTGCTCCAGTTCCTTAACATGGTCTGTTAGAAGCTGCAGCTAGATGCACTTCCTACAGGTGTAGTCATCAGGGACACTAGAGGTCTCCCTGCCTTTGCACATCCTGCAAAAAGAACCTTCAGGTACTGTGCCTGGCATCCCCACTGCTCAAAATGTACAATATGACAGAAAGATAAATAAAATGAAAAACAGTTCTCCACCTCTCTGAACCAAAGCTTGAACACTTCATTCCAACACTGGCCCACTCACACAATTGCCACTCCACTTAAATCTTACTTCCTTTTATTGGACCTTGCCAAGTACCTAACTGCAGTATACACACTGAACATCTCCTGTGATGTGTGGTGACTGTCTCGACCACCCAGCTCGCGTATTTTGAAATCTCTCTCTTGCTACATACACTCCAATGTCCTTAAGTGACATGTGGCCTGCAGAATGTCTTGACTGCTCTCTCTCACTTCTTGAAATCTCTCTCTTGCTACACACACTACAGTGTCTCCAAGACTTCAATATTTCAACCTGTATCTTTGGTTCATTAACCCAACTTGAAGACAAATCTCTTAAAAGCTAGTTATAATCTATCATCTATACCTCCTCCCATCCTAAACAACCACTACTTCCATCATCAATGTACCATTATTGCAATGATGGCCATCAATGAACTTCATTGTCATTACTCATCAAACTTACTTTGGCAATCTTATTCCAAAGTAATGAAGGGATTGACTTTGTCTGCTGAGGAGGAGGAGAACTCTTTGCTGATGACACAAATGTTGGGGCTGCTGTGGATAGTCTGGAGCATTGTCAGAGGTTACAGCTGGACATTGACAGATTGCAGAACTGGGTTGAGAAGTGGCAGATGGATTTCAACCTAGGTAAGCGTGAAGAGGTTCATTTTGGTAGGTCCACTTTGAAGATAGAATATAATATAAATGGTAAGACTCTTGGCAGTGGGGAGAATCTGAGAGATCTTGGGGTCTATGTCAATAGGACACTCAAAGCTGCTGTGCAGGCTAACAGTGTTGTTAAGAAGGCATATGGTGTGTTGGCATTCATCAACCGTGGGATTGAGTTCAAGAGCTGTGAGGTATTGTTAAAGCTATATACGACCTTGGTCAGACCCCACTTGGAGTACTGTGTTCAGTTCTGGTCACCTCACTACAGGAAGGAGGTGGATACTATAGAGAGAATACAGAGGAAATTTACAAGGATGGTGCCTCGATTGGAGGGTGTACCTTATGAGAATAGGTTGAGTGAACTGTGCCTTTTCTCCTTGGAGCGACAGAGGATGAGAGGTGACCTGATAGAGGTGTATAAGATGATGAGGGGCACTGATCGTGTGGATAACCAGAGGCTTTTTCCTGGGGCTGAAATGGCTAACATGAGGGAACATTGTTTTAAGGTGCTTAGAAATAGGTACCAAGCGGATGTCAGAGGTAAGTTTTTTTAATGCAGTGTGGTGGGTACGTGGAATACACTGCCAGCAGTGGTGGTGGAAGCGGATACAATAGGGTATTTTAAGAGCCTCTTAGAGAGGTACATGGAGCTATGCACTAGGGAAATTCCAGGCAGTCTCTAGAGTAGGTTACATGGTCAGCACAACATTGTGGGCCGAAGGGCCTGTAATGTGCTGTAAATTTCTATGCTCTATGAATGTGCTGCTAGGATGCATCTTATAGCCTTGAGGTTGCAAGAGAACTGTGGAATTAAGTCAAGTCAGACACCGTATAATTTCAATCAACTATTTCTCTGTTATTGTGACTTCAGCTGGCGAGAGATCCGAGATCTACAGCAGGCATGAATCACCCTCTTGCCGACCGGATCCCTGTCCTAGGTACTCTACCTTACATACAAGATGCCATCCCTCTTATACAGGTATTTTGCAGAACTTCTAACAGTTACAACAGCTTTTGAGTTACTTCCCCATAAGCAATCAGCACAGCAAAGCGTCCATATTTGTCCATATGTTAGCCTCGCATGCGGATCTAGGTGCAAAGCCTGCTCCGACAGTTTCGACCACAAGTTAATTATAAAGCAGGAACAATCTTAAACAAAACGGGAACAGTACAGTCTGCCATACTTCGCATACGTGACTAACTAAAATTTGCCATTTCAGCAGAACAGCTAACAACCTTTTAGCCTTAAAAGGGGACAATAATGCACCAAAAAATCCTTTAGCCGTAAAAGGGAATAAGACAGTACCTCCATTACATTATCAAGGATCCCTCCTCTTTCATCTCAGAGCTCACACATAGTGTCAGTGGGTGCCCAAAGGCAGCAAGGTCTTGGCACCATTCAGACTTGGAATGACAAGTATCCAGTTAACATTGCACCACCCTACTGCCTAGTAGCAATGAACCTCCATCAAGTGGAAGTCTCACTAAGTCTTCTCATTACTCCTCAACATTCAAAAGCATTCCCATTGCATATTGCTCTTTCTCCCACTTCAGCATTTAAGGGGTTGATGACACAGATGACAAAATGCTCTAGATCAGGCAGTTAATGACTGTGTCTATGAATGTATATCCTGAAGCTCTGTATGCTGCTGCATGGAATTCCACTCCTGATTTGCAAAGTATTCCAGCACTTTCAAGTTATAGCTACAATCCCATTCCAATTCTGATGTGTTAGTCCATGGGCTCTTCCATTGCCATGATGAGGTCACTCTCAGGTGGGCGAACAGCACCCCATATTCCATCTGGGTAGTTTGCAAACTGATGGTATGAACACTAGATTTTTTCCAATTTCTGGTCATTTCTTCCCCTTCCTTCTTTTTTAGAATCCTGGCTCCCTTCTTACCACTTCTCCTCTCCTCATCAGTGCCCCTCCGCCTTCTCTTTCTCCCATGCTCCACTCTCCTCTCCTATCAGCTTTCTTCTTCAGCCTTTTACCTTTTCCACCTATCAACGTCCCAGCTTCTCTCTTCATTCCCCCCCTCCCCCATCCACCTACCTCCCCCCTCACCTGGCTTCATGTCATCTTCCATCTGGTATACCTTCCCCTTCACCTTCGTACTCTGTCTTCTTCCCCCTTCCTTTCCAGTCCTGATGAAGGGTCTCAGTCCAAAATATAAACTCTGCATTCCTCTCCATTGAAGCTGCCTGACCTGCTAAGTTCATCCAGCATTTTGTGTGCATTCCCTTGGATTCCCAGCCTCTGCAGAATCTTCTATACAGCTACAAAGGCACCGAACAATTTATATTTAATTGGCATAAATTAATGCTTTGTAATACCAAGCCAATGATCCAGTCAGCCTGAAAAATCCAACACTGCCTACCTCATTACATCTCAACAACAATTGCTTTCCAAATAGTGAAAAACTACAAACTTTACCACCTGAAATAACACAGGCTGCTGCTGATACTTCAGTTCCTTTAAGATAGATTCCAATTTACACATCTTTGCTTCCCAATATTATTTCACTTTCCAATATAATTACTCATCTATTGTATCGAGCCTACATCCAGCACTAAAGCCCTGGAATTCTGGAACTTAGGAGAAGAAGTTTGCCTCTAGCTATCCTAACTGGTAAATAAGGATGATTAGTAAATGCTTACTTTCCACCAATACCATATGCACACTGATAACCACTGATGGGATGACAAATCCCTAAAGCAACACAGTTCCTACATTGCAATCCCTCTGTTACTGATCTTTATCAAGTTCCAATTGACATGAACCTTAAAAGCAAGAACCAAAAAAAATTAACAAACTAAATATCGTTAAGCAACAAAGACAAAAGTCACACAATAAGCTAGTCTGACATTTCTACCCAGGAGAAAAGTGGGTAAATTGTATCCCTAAGATTCCTCTCCAACAGCTTTCCTACTGCTGATGAAAGGTTAACCGGCCTATAATTTCAGGGATTTTTGAACAACAGAAAAACACTTGACTCTCACCAGTCCTCTGGGGCCTTGTCTGCTGTTAGTGAGGATACAAAGATTTCTGACAAGGTCTCAGCAATCTTCTCTCTTGCCTCTTTTAATAACCTATGATGTATTCCATCAGACTCTGGGTACTTACTCAGCTTTATTCTCTTTTTAAAAAAAAGCATTACTTCCTTCTTGTTCTCCAAATGCCCCAGCACATTAACCTTCACTAAATTCAACATCTTTCTCCTTGGTGAATATCAACTCAATGTACTCACCTGGTACTTCATACATGTTCTTGGACTCCAAGCACAAAATATCTCCTTTATTCTTCAGATGTACATTGTCATTCAGCTCTTTCGAGCATTCAGATCCACAGTATTCTGTCACTATTCTCTCTGGTCACATCCTGCTTCTTCAGTTTCATTTGGTCCTTAGCGGATTCATCAGTCTTCAAGACTCCAAGGTGTCTACCATTAACTGTGATTTTGTAATCAGCACATTGCCAGGTCTGTACTATCATCTTTCTTTTCAATGTTCCCAGGCTGCAAAATAACTTCCAGCAGATTGAGTGCTCATCTCCCCATTAATAAATGTAGGAAATGCTGCAAATTAGTGTTGATGAAGTTCAGCTTATTCTTGGAATTTCGCCTGTCTTCTTGTCTATTAATAGGGAAACATTGTGACGAGTGCAAGAATCCTTGTAAGGGGACTCGTGCATGCATTTTGAAAATCATGCACATGCAACACCAGGACACACTTGCAAGCTTCCCCCATGCAGTGCCCAATTCCTGAGTCAATGTAACACTTCATTTTACCTTATGTTACAAGTTAAAAACACAAAAACAGCATCCATAAACATCACCCAAAACATGCCACATTAAAAGGACGCTGCAATGAGTATATGTTGGACTTCCCTGGAGATATATCATCAGTTGGTGAACTAAGAGCAGAAAGGAAACTACTTTGAAAGAATGTGACAATGAAGAAGCTAGCACTGTGATTTTACCTCCAACATAACTAGGTCAGAAGGAATTCTAACCCAGTTAATATTGTTATTTGCATTTGAATTGAGCAAAATATTTTTAAAAAATGAATCTGCACTGTATCAAACTACAAACATTTTCCATTACATCTAGAATTAAAAACTCAAGGCCCGAAAAGCAATGGAACACAAAAATGATTATTAAGAACACTATGCCTAATAGGTTCCTGGTGGTCACATGCCAGCTATTATAAACTTCAGTGGTCACCAATGCCCACAGCCTTTGCCAAGATATGGGGGGAGCTAGATGGTTGGGAAATGTGTTCAAGACTAGTGAACTGGCTGTTATGTAGTGAAGCCTCATTCGTAATCAGACGGGAAGAGATGTACCTCCCCTCTTTGTGGAATGTAGGTGTGGAGAAAGCTGAAAGGATCTGTGTTATGGTTCGTCTTGAGCAGCTGCGTGGTGGAGGACTCTCCAAATCTATGGGCGCTTCCCAGGGACACACGCAGAGACTGACATCAATTGCCACTGGCAGGTCGCCAACTCAGCGAAAATCGCTCTTTGGCCTGCCCAAAACCTTCTGGTCTGCCAGCACATCGAGATGCCCGTGGAGGAATGCCGCCAACCGGCACACTTCAAGTTGATGGAGTACGTGCTGAGGGACACACCAATACTGGGTGCTGCTATGACAAGGGTTCAGCGAGGAGAGACCACAGTGTAGGGTTTTTTTTCTGCTACTTGGGAAGGAGAGGACACATTGAGGGAGGAAGCTCCCCCCCCCCAATTATTGCAATAGTATAACATCCCCAGCCACCACAGGAGTGGCAACAGTGCTATTGATTGATGTGTAGGAACGTAGTACTAAAAGCATTGTATTAGAATGTAAATAATGAAAAGGTAATGCAGTATTTATTTTGAATTTTTTATTATGAATGTAGTTTATTTTATTTTTAAAAATGTCTACTATTTCAAGTAACATGCTCCGCCTTTGTACCTTTCCCACTGACAGAGGTCCACGATCACACTCTTACCTATTTTGTTTCTCCCTTGGTTCACTTTTCCTATACACTCCCCCATCTAGTTCTTTCCGTCCTTCATCCCTCTCTTTTCTGGTTCCACCTATCACCCACCAGCCTGTCTTTACACTCCCCTTCCTCTCTCCCACTCAGCTCAGTCTGCTTTTCTTCTTGGGTTTCTACCCATCAGTCACCAGCTCCATCTAAGCACTCCTTACTCCCTACTCTAACTGGCTCCATCACCTGGTACCATCTATCATCTACCAACCTCTGTCTCACCCCTCCCACTGACTTGATTACATTGGCTACCACCCCTCTCAGTCCTGATACACACAATGGCAGCCCGAAATGTCGACCACCAATTTTTCTCTGCAGAAGCCACTTGACCCACGGCGTTCCTCCATTAGTTTATTTTTTTTTAGCTCCAGGTTCTATCTTCTCCATAAACTGGGTCAGAGAGATCTGAGACTCCATTATGACTTTAGAAGAATCACAAACATTGTAGGACTCATTCAGATGGACGGGGAGGTAGGGAAGTGGTGGAGGTCAAGGTCAATTAGGTTAGGGTCATTGGTCGCTTGGGTTAAAAAAAAGGTAATGATGAAATTAAATTTTGTCCCAATCAGAATCTTAAGTATTGAAAAATAGTTCTCCCAGTGTGCCCAATGATGGCTGATACCAAGACTATTTGGTCTAGTTTCTCATACAATTGTCTAAAAGGAATGTATCTTCATTAGTGATACAGTGTGATGTTCTTGTTTAATGCTACTATGAATCCATCCACTTGCAAAGAGTAAGCTACTATTGCCACATTTCTCTTTATAGGAAGTAATCCTGTGATTTTGAAATAAACTGCTACACACTCTAATTTCTCCACAAGATAAATGCTCCCAAGTTAATAAAGGAATATTTTTCATTATGATAATTATTGGCCCACTGTTAATTGAAATGGTGCTAAAGTTAATGCAACCAATTATCAAAATTTTGATATTTGGTACATAGTGATTTTGTGGTGTTCAGTTTTTGCAAAATGCAAGCTGTTCAACACAATAAGCTCTGAGAAGCAATGGTGTTTTTACAAATATAATCAAAAGCTGAACATTGCAATATAAATAGGCACTAGCATGGCAATTTCTAGAAATTCAGTTTTGCATCCTCCTTCTCCCTTTATGCTTGTATTGAAATGAAAAACTCATCAATTCTTCGCTCGTTCTCCTACGCTCCACACTTCTTTTCAGGTGTTCCGCATCACGACAGATTCATATCCCTGCTGATCAACTTCTTTGCCCTGACACACAGGCACTTCACTGTGGCACTCATTTTTTTTGGGCCGAGACCAACTACTGCTCACACATTTGGATTGTGAAGAGTTGCTCGTCGTGTGGAGGTACATTGTGTGAAGGCACTCTCTGCTTGGAAGTAAAAGCTTCCAACCTTCTTCATAGATTAGTGAAAAGAGAAAAAGTAATTGGTGCAGAATATTCAGAAGGTGTGCCAAGGGTTTTGAGTGAAACAAATTTGAGGAAGTCTCGACTCAGCATGGATCCATGAAGAAAATTATCCATGCTCTGCAGGAAAACTGGCTGGATAGCATAACGTGTAAACTATATCTTAAAACTATACATTTAACACAGCCATAGAGTAGTTGTACCTATATGAGCTCCAAAACATACCACAATATCCATGACTTGAAATACATGCTAGATAATTGTCAATTATGCACATCCTGTGATACTCACTATATATCCTGCATGGAATGCAGATTTTTCACACAGTGTGATTCTGTTCCTATGAAAACGTGAACTGCAATTGAAAACTGGGGACATACTGCAAGCAGTGAGAAGTCTGACACTTTCCTTCAGAGTTCTATATGTGTATGGTACAATAACACGTGGTGGGATCAATGGTTGCGATTGATGTATACAGTGACATAACATGCATACGGTTGAATGACAATAAACTTGAATTTGGTGTCCAAAGGCATGCCATGTATGCCTATATGTCCCATTTGTAATTTGCATTGATCCATATGCTAGGGCTTGAATGTCAATTTTATCAGGGGTTCTGTTGATAGCAACCTTAAATACAAATGAGAAGCCCTCTTCAAAACACAAACCTGTTCGTATTTAACCTACAAGCAGAAATCCAACAGACCACCATTGTCTGTTTGATTACAGGTTATCAGTTCACAGAGGGAGATCAATTAACAGATACACTTAGGAAACGGTCAAGACAATATCTTCCACTGATACTTGAAGAGATTTCATGAAACCACGTCACATCTATTGATAAGCTAAAGGCATGGAAACAACTCATTGGGCTTTCTGGTTTTGCACTACTGCAGAGGTGAACAATAAAGTAATGTTTATGGTAATCAGTTTGCATTGAAACTTCAAGGATGAGATCAGAGAAAGGATTAAGTAGCCATCTGTGTTCTGTCAGTTAATATTCTGGGTGATTGTATATCCATATGTCCACCTCTCAATTGTATGTTAAAAGAATACATTTTGAGTGCCACGGGTTTTGGAAACATCCAGGGGTGTTTGAGTATTAAAAAGCTGCCTTGTCAGTTAAGAGCTATTCCCATTCTAAATATGCAGTTCTTCAGAGCTACATGTCTATAACCATGAATCTTTGTAGAATGCATGTTTAGAGTAAATACCCTACCTATAGCTATCAAAACACTCTTTGTATACCTAGCATTATCTTTGTGGTTACAGACGATAAAAACTTGACATAATTCAAGATATTTTTGAGATACTTCCAAAAGGAGTTTGTTCTAGAACACCTGCTGGCTGTGCATGGTTTCCACCTGACTTATTCAAACTCAATACAGAAGTACGGTCTATGCCATACGTGGCCCACTCATATAGAAGCAGACAGCTTCAGATTTACTTAAAGGGAACCTGCCCTCTCCAATATTGGGAATGCAAAGAAGAGAGAACTTGTTAACAAATGTACTTCCCCAACTTCCCTAGTTTGGTGTGACCCTTATCATTACTCTTAACCTTTATTCCTACCTGTTCTCCCCCCCCCCCCGCCCAATGAATCTGACAATCCACCTCAATGGTACCCCTTATTAAACAATCTATCACCTTGTCTGCTGACCACAACAAAATACACCCAACTATTGATTATAACCCCAGTACCCTTACAATCCTCCCCCAACAACAAAACCTTTATAGCAACACACACGCACCACAAAAGCACTAAAAAACTGTGTAAGTGAAGTCCATGTAATAGAATGTAGGTATGCAGCACAATTATTGAATTGAATTGACTATTACTTACATCCTTCATATACATGAGTAAAAATCTTTACGTTACGTCTCCGTCTAAATCTACAATGTGCAATTTATAGTAATTTGTAATAAATAGTATGTCCAACAGGACAGTCAACATAACATAGAAATACAGTTGGATCAGCATGAATTAATCAGTCTGATGGCCTGGTGGAAGAAACTGTTCTGGACCCTGTTGGTCCTGGCTTTTATGCTGCAATACCATTTCCTGGATGGTAGCAGCTGTAACAGTTTGTGGTTGGGGTGACTCGGGTCTCCAATGATCCTTCGGGCCCTTTTTACACACCTGTCTTTGTAAATGCCTGAATAGTAGGAAGTTCACAAGTGCAGATGCAGAGGGCTGTCTGCACCACTTTCTTCAGAATCCTGTGACTGAGGAAAGTACAGTTTCCGTACCAGGCAGTGATGCGGCCAGTCAGGATGCGCTCAATTGTGCCCCTGTAGAAAGTTCTTATAATTTGGGGGAAACAGACCAAACTTGTTCAATCGTCTGAGGTGAAAGAGACGCTGTTGTGCTTTTTTTTAAAAATCACGCAGCAGATATGTACAGTCCACATGTGATCTTTGGTGATGTACAGAATCCTTAGATTCTGGATTAGTTCCTGAGGATAGGAGGGTGACTAATGTAACCCCACTTTTTAAAAAAGGAGGGAGAGAAAAACTGAGGAATTATAGATCAGTGAGTCTGACATCGGTGGTGGGGAAAATGCTAGAGTCAGTTATCAAAGATGTGATAACAGCACATTTGGAAAGAGGTGAAATCATCGGACAAAGTCAGCATGGATTTGTGAAAGGAAAATCATGTCTGATGAATCTTATAGAATTTTTTGAAGATGTAACTAGTAGAGTGGATAGGGGAGAGCCAGTGGATGTGGTATATTTAGATTTTCAAAAGGCTTTTGACAAGGTCCCACACAGGAGATTAGTGGCAAACATAAAGCACACAGTATTGGGAGTATGGTATTGATGTGGATAGAGAATTGGTTGGCAGACAGGAAGCAAAGAGTGGGAGTAATCTGGACCTTTTCAGAATGGCAGGCAGTGACTAGTGGGGTACCGCAAGGCTCAGTGCTGGGACCCCAGTTGTTTACAAGATATATTAATGATTTAGACGAGGGAATTAAATGCAGCATCTCCAAGTTTGCGGATGACACGAAGCTGGGCGGTGGTGTTAGCTGTGAGGAGGATGCTAAGAGGATGCAGGGTGACTTGGATAGTTTAAGTGAGTGGGCAAATTCATGGCAGATGCAATTTAATGTGGATAAGTGTGAGGTTATCCACTTTGGTTGCAAGAACAGGAAAACAGATTATTATCTGAATGGTGGCCGATTAGGAAAAGGGGAGGTGCAACGAGACCTGGGTGTCATTGTACACCAGTCATTGAAGGTGGGCATGCAGGTACAGCAGGCGGTGAAAAAGGCAAATGGTATGCTGGCATTCATAGCAAAAGGATTTGAGTACAGGAGCAGGGAGGTTCTACTGCAGTTGTACAAGACCTTGGTGAGACCGCACCTAGAGTATTGTGTGCAGTTTTGGTCCTCTAATCTGAGGAAAGACATTCTTGCCATAGAGGGAGTACAGAGAAGGTTCACCAGATTGATTCCTGGGATGGCAGGACTTTCATATGAAGAAAGACTAGATCGACTAGGCTTATACTCACTGGAATTTAGAAGATTGAGGGGGGATCTTATTGAAACGTATAAAATTCTAAAGGGATTGGACAGGCTAGATGCAGGAAGATTGTTTCTGATGTTGGGGAAGTCCAGAACAAGGGCTCACAGTTTAAGGATAAAGGGGAAGCCTTTTAGCACCGAGATGAGGAAAAACTTCTTCACACAGAGATTGGTGAATCTGTGGAATTCTCTGCCACAGGAAACAGTTGAGGCCGGTTCATTGGCTATATTTAAGAGGAAGTTAGATATGGCCCTTGTGGCTAAAGGGATCAGGGGGTATGGAGAGAAAGCAGGTACAGGGTTCTGAGTTGGATGATCAGCCATGATCATACTGAATGGCGGTGCAGGCTCAAAGGGCCGAAGGGCCTACTCCTGCACCTATTTTCTATGTTTCTATGTGCATGCCAAGGAACTTAAAGTTGTTCACCATTAACATCACAAACTTTTAGCCACAGTTCACAAGTGTCCTTGAGCTCAGTTGGGAAAATATTTAATGCATCAACATCCATTAACATCCTGGGAAGAGAATCCCAAAGATTTATTGCCTTCTGAGTGTCAGAATTTCTCCTCACAGTCCTGATGTGCATTACCTTATAAGATATACGACCATAAGATATAGGAGCAGAATTAGGCCATTTGGCCCACTGCATCTTCTCTATCACTTCATCATGGCTGATCCAATTTCCCTCTCAGCCCTAATCTCCTACCTTCTCTCCACCCCACCCCGTATCCCTTTATGCCCTGACAAATCAATAATCTATGTACCTCTTCATTAAATATACATAAAAACCTGACCTGCGCTGCTGCCTGTGGCAAAGAATTCCACAGATTCATCACTCCCTGGCTAAAGAAATTCCTTCTCATCTCATTTCTAAAAGGACACCCCTCTATTCTGAGGCTGTGCCCTCTCTTTCACCATAGGAAACATCCTCTCCACATCCACACTATCAAACCCTTTTTACCATTTTGATAGGTTTCAATGAGGTTATCCTTCAATCTTCTGAATTCTAGGGAATACAGGCCCAGAGCCATCAGACACTCTTCATATGACAAGCTTTCAATCCTAGAATCATTTTTGTGAACCTCCTTCACACCACCTCCAGTTTTAGCACATCCTTTCCAAGATAAGGGGCCCAAACCTGCTCACAATACTCGAAGTGAGGCCTCACCAGTGCTTTATAAAGACTCAGCATTACATCCTTGCTTTTATATTCCAGTCCTCTTGAAATGAAAGCTAACATTTCATTTGCCTTCCTCACCATTGACTGAACTTGCAAATTAACTTTTTGGGAATCCTACCAAGACCCTTTGAGGCCCCACGTGCCACCTAGGCACAAAGGGTTCAGACAACAATGACCAGCTCCCTTTGCATCTCAGATGTTTTTATTTTCTCTTCATTTAAAAAATAGTCAACCTTTTCATTTCTTTTATAAGAGTGCATGACCACACACTTCCCGATACTGTATTCCATCTGCCTTTTTGCCCATTCACCTTGTCTATGTCCTTCTGTAGCCTCTCTACTTCCTCAAACTATCTGCTCCTCCACCTATCTTCATATTGTCTGCAATCTGAGCAACAAAACCATCAATTCTATCATCCAAATCATTGACATATAACGGAAAAAAAAGAATCAGTCCCAACACCATTAGTCACCCGCAGCTAAGCAGAAAAAGCCCCTTTATTCCCACTCCTTGCCTATCAGCCACTGCTAGAATCTTTCCTGTAATACCATAGGCTTGTAGCTTGTTAAGCAGCCTCATGTATGGTAACTTGTCCAAGGCAAAGTTGAGTCAATCATTTAATATGATCCTTGTACCTGAGGGCTTGAGAATCAATAAAATAGTCAATCCTTTAATATGATCCTTGTACCTGAGGACTTGGGAGTCAATAAAATAGTCAATCATTTAATATTATCCTTGTACCTGAGGAGTTGGGAGTCAATAAAATATATTCTGGAATACATTTTAATAGCTGTAAAATTTGTTGTAATATTACTTTCTCTGTCGGGTGTAAGCTATTATGTTCTGTGATGTGCACTTTAGTCCAGAGGAACATTGTTTCACATGGCAGTTACACACGTATACAGTTGAATAACAATAAACTTGAACTTGAATTTAACCTTCATTCTATCATTTGCTCTGTCTTTACTTTGGATATAGCTAACAGAATTTAAGCACTAATGTTATAGCACAGTGCATCATCAACTTCCACATTGCAGAAAGGACAGCAGAAAGTTTAAGAGGTTAATTGACGGCAAGACTTGATCCATAGTGTGTAGATTAGCTGTGGGACTCGAAGGGAATATGGGGAGAATAAAAGAGGAGGATCAGTGAATGATTAGTGTAAAAGAGTGGTTGATGATCAGCACTGACTCCTAGGCTAAAGGAACTGCTTCCATGCAGTATGAGTAATTTAAACTATTAATTTCCAATACAGCTAAAGATACACCATCAAATTAGTAATCTGTATGGTGGGAGCTAAGATATACTAGTAATGATGTGGAATTTCAAAAGTATTTGATAAATTACCAAACATGAAAGAAGAGCAGATGAGCAAGAAACCTGGAGTATGAATCTGTCTAGAAAAGCTGAATCAAACTGTAGAAACTGCAAGTTGTTAAAATTGATTGCCGGATTTCACAGGGCTTCCTTAAGGAACACTTCTGTCTACTGCGTACATCAATGATTTACTTGAGGTTATAAAAAGTGAAGTATTGGATCAGAGTTCACACACAGACAGATGGGATAATGAGCATTAATTTAAAAAATCTCTATAACATCATTTATAAAAGAATGGGGGAATAGGATGAGTTTACCGGGACTTCAGAAAAAAAATTCCGAAGTGAGCTATTTGGGCTAAGTGGCATGTTTGTGCTTTGTAAGGAAAAGAAAGGCATCTTAAAGGAATAATGGCAAATTGAGAAAGACAGAGGAGGGGGTAAGCTAGTGACTGTTTAGAAAGATTAAACGGTGTGCATGTAAAAGGAAGCAATCAAGACTGTTTTGGCAGATGGGACAGGTAATCATTTTTGATACCAACAGGCTCGAACATATTAATATTCATTTTTAAATTGCATGTCATTTTTCTCCCCACTCTGAACTCCAATATTCCTTGCTTGCCAAATGAATAATTATCAGGAGACAAATTTACTGAACATGATGCATATGTCTGATCAAAATACTTAATGATAAATTGTGTAAAGCAGCCCAGAGAGGACTGAGTTTTCTAAGAATTAGTACATTCAGGAAATACTTCTCTGGACAGTATTTTTTTTACTTAAAAATTAGATTATGGCAGCACCCATTCAAGTATGAAAATTTTGAGGTAATAGGATAGCAGACAAAATAGTGGTAGTGAGTAAAATAATATCAATAAGACTTATTGATAAATAATTAACCATAATTGATAAAGAGTACAGGGAAAATTTACAAGGATGTGGCCAGAACTTGACGGCCTAAGTTATAGAGAAAGGTTGAATAGGTTAGGACTTTATTCGCTAGAGCACAGGAGAATGAGAATTTGAAAGAGGTAGAGGTATAGATAGGGTAAATGGAAGTAGGCTTTCCCACTGAAGTTCGGTGAGACTAGAACTAAAGGGAGAAAGGTGAAGTGGTTTATGGGAACATGAGGGCAAACTTCTTCACTCAGAGGATGGTGGGAGTGTGGAATGAGCTTCTAGCAGTAGTGGTGGATGTGGGCTCAATTTCAACATTTAAGATAAATTTTAATAGATACATGGATGGGAGGGCTATGGTCCAGGCACAGGTCGATGAGACTAGCAGATTAGTAGTTTGGCATTACGTAGATGGGCTGAAGGGCCTGTTTCTGTGCTGTAGTGTTTTATGACTCTGTGAACTATATTAATGATAATCCATTACACATTTAAGGCAATTATTGCTAAGCTTTTGTCTCTTCATTACCTTCATCCATCAGCCTCCTTTAAACTCTTCTCTGAAGGTTTAATTGTTATAACTTTCTGGCTAGTTATCCATTTTTATATCTCTTAACAGATAAGCAACATTTTCATATTTGCAAGATACATTGTAAATTCAACTTGCTATTATGGTCTTGTGCAAATAAAGTAAAACAGAGTGCTGAATCGATAAACCAGCCACACAAATTCAAGTTCCCTTGTCACAGTTGAACAGTTTAAATTCAATTAATTAAAACAAAACTACCGGATGGGTCATAAAAGCTCAAGTATTTCACTAGCATCAGTAATTTGGTGAAGGAAACCCGTCATTCTCAACCTTACTGAGTAATACGATGATACTGAAATCCCCCCTTTGAAATGTCCAGTTATGTCAAACTACTGGGAAAAATAAGAATGATGCTTTATCTAGTCACTAGAGAAGACAAAAGCTCACACAGTCTAGTTCATCCTGCAAACTCATCCTAATTAATACCTGGGGATTCTCAAAATTCTGAGAGCTGTGACAAGGACAAGTCAAGCAATAGCCCAACACAAGTGTAATCACTTAAAATGGATCCAAAACTTCTGCCTTAGTGCTTGTCCATGTTCCCTCCCATTCAAAAGACAGAGTCGCTGGTGTTAATTTGGTAATGAATGGTGTAGGGATTCTATAATATCTCGTGGCTCAACATCCAGCATCTCTTACCCCCACTAATTACTACCTTATCCCAGCTAATGGATCAATGAACCTCCATCTTGATGCAATGAGGGAGCAGTAACATAAAATTTACATTTTGAAGGGGACCTCAGTGTTCAACATCAACAGTGGTTCATTCACTGTCACAGATAATAAAATAAGATGTACACTGTAGAAGCAAAATTAGGCCATTTGGCCCATTGAGTTAACTCTCCCATTCCAACATGGCAGATTTATTTTCCTTTTCAAACACATTCTCCTGCCTTTTCCTCAGAACTAATCAAGAATCTATCAACCTTTGCTCTAAATATATCCAATGACTTGGCCGCCACAGCCATCTGTGGCAACAAATAACACAGGTTCACCACACTCTGTCTAAATAAATTCCACCTCATTTTTGAGAGGATGCCCTTCCATTCTGAGGCTGTGCCCTCTGTTCCTAGACTCTTCCGCTATTGAAAACATCTTCTCCACATCTACTCTATCCAGATTTTGCAATGCATCTATCCCTACAAGCATTAACTGAAATCTTAAAGAGCTCATACAAGCAAAGACTTAACTTTCACCAGTTAGTGTAGTATAAAATCTCATAGTACAAAATTGGATAAATTCAGGATAGATTAGTAAGTGATAAATGGGTAGTCAAGGGGAAAATGAGAAATAGAGAGCATCCCACTGCAATCTTATCATGTGGACCAGCATAACACTAAGATCAAAAGAATGCAGGAAGGTGGAGGATATGAGACCTCTCAAGACCTGTCTACCATCTTGTAAGATTTTTTCCTCATGTCAGTATATTCACACAATCCCCATATTGTCTGATCTGTTTAGTGTTCAGAAAAAATATCAGTATCAGCATGAATAGATAAAACAAGCACAAGGGTTCAAGTCCATCTGGGCAACTCCTTAGAAAGTGCAGAGTTCCAGTGACCAGCTTCAATTCTGACTGTTGGTGTTCTCTGTGTGAAGGTTGCATATCTTCCCGGTTAATATGAGACACAAGACATAGGAGCAAAATTTGGCCATTTGGTCCATTGAGTCTGCTCCGCCATTCAATCATGGCAGATCCTTCTACCCCCTCTTCAGCCCAATTCCCCAGCCTTCTCCCCGTAACCTGTGAAGCCATGTCTAATCAAGAACCTATCAAGCTCTGCCTTAAATACACCCAATGATCTGGCTTCCACAGATACCTGTGGGAATAAATTCCTCAAATTCATCACCTTTTAGCTAAAGAAATTTCTCCACATCTCTGTTTTAAATGGTCGCCCTTCTATCCTGAGGCTGTGCTCTTTTGTCTAGACACTCCCACCATGGGAAACCTCCTTCCTACATCTACTCTGTCTAGGCCTTTCAAAGTTCAAAAGGTTTCGATGAGATCTCCCCTCATCCTTCTAAATTCCAGTGAGTATAGACCCAGAGCTATCAAACATTCCTTGTATGATAACCCTTTTATTCCTGGAATCATCCTTGTGAACCCGCTCTGAACCCCCTCTAATGCCAGCACATCTTTTCTTAGATGAGGAGCCCAAAACTGTTCACAATACTCAAGGTAATACCTCATCAGTGGCTTATAAAGCCTCAGCATCACATCCCTGCTCTTGTGTTCTGGACCTCCTGAAATGAATGCTAACATGGCATTTGCCTTCCTCACCACTGATTCTACCTGCAAGTTAACCTTTAGGGTGTTCAGCACAAGGACTTCCAAGTCCCTTTTCATCGCAGATTTTTGACTTTCTCCCCATTTAGAAAATAGTCTGCACATTTATTTCTACTACGAATGTGCATGACCAAGCATTTGCCAATATTTTATTTCATTGGCTGCCTTCTTACCCATTCGCCTGATGTGTCTAAGTCCATCTGCAGCCTACCTGTTTCCTCCACCAATCTTCATATCATCTGCAAACTTGGCAACAAAGCCATTGATAAACAAAAAATCCGACCCCTGTCGAACACCACTAATCACTGGCAGCCAACCAGAAAAGGATTCTTTTATTCCCACTCGCTCCCTCCTATCAATCAGTCAATATTCTAAACATGCTAGCTGATTTCCTGTAATGCCATGGGCTCTCAACTTTGTAAGCAGCCTCATGAGTGGCACCTTGTCGAAGGCCTTCTGAAAGTCCAAATACACAACATCCACTGCATCCCCTTTATCTATCCTACTTGCAATCTCCTCAAAAAATTCCAACAGGTTTGTCAGGCATTTTTTTTTTTCCCTTAAGGAAACCATGCTAACTTTGTCCTATCTTGTCCTCTGTCACAAAGTACTCTATAACCTCATTCTTAACAATTGACTCCAACATCTCCCAACCACTGAGGTCAGGATGACTGATCTATCATTTCCTTTCCGCTGCCTTCCTTCTTTTGCAATATTTGTGTTTTCCAGTCCTCTGGCGCCATGCCAGAGTCCAATGATTTTTGAAAGATTATACTAATGCCTTCACAATCTCTACTGCCACGTCTTTCAGAACCCTTAGCTGCAATTCATATGGTCTTGGTGACTTATATAGCTGTAGGTCTTAATTGTTGTTGTTCCTTTTCATGCCTTGTGCCCCACTGAGCGGCATTTTTGCCATTTCTGTAGCACTTGACTGCTTTTTTTTTTTACGAGATCAAGTTCCTAGCTCAAAGCTCAACCCAATGGGGATGGAATGCATGCAAGGAGCTGGCGGGATTCGAATTCATGACCGTTCACCTCGAAGTCCAGTGTTGATGCCACTACACCGCAGGGTCTTGATTAGCAAAGGTGTAAAAGGTTACAAAAAGACTGCACGAGAATGGGGTTGAAAAGGTTTTGTGTTCTCTCACCTATAACTACCGATGAGACCCGAAGCCAGACAATAGAATAAACTGGAATTCAGAATAACTTTTTATTTGGTAAAAATACACCAACCTCAAAACTCAATACAAACTCACACTCGCCAGTACAACTGTTTAAATAGTTTACCCATGAACAATTTAGTCCCTGATTGAGACAATGATCAGTAAAATTCACCCTGGGATTTGTTTCAGCTGACCACTAAGGTGCTGATTATCCTGACTTGCCAGAACAAAAAGGATAATAGATCAGCCACGATTGAATGGTGGTACAGACTCAATGGGCTGGATTGCTTATTGCTGCTCTTATGTCTTACACTGCATGTTCGGCTGATTGATTAACGCAAGTTATCCCTGTTACTGTTCATGGTAGGAGGATTGTGGGGTGCGTTAAACGGCATGTGAGAAAGGTTATAGGAAAATATGGGACATGGAATTGTTTCAAGAGCTGCAAGGATTAAAAGGCCAAATGGATCTATTTCCAAGCCCTAAGGAGAAAAACGGATTGTAAGCCTTGAATTTTCCCAACAAATGAGCATGCATACTCTCCCAAAAAAAACAATAATCTGCTGTATAGAGAGTATTCTCCTCATTTCAGTCCTAAAGGTCCAACTCCTTTCCTGAGATTGTACCCAATAGTTCTTGAGGAAACATCCTCAAGACATTGTTATTGCGGTATCACTCAACTAAGGGTTCTCTCTCACTGACAGTAAAGGAGTTTACAAGTGCTCTCTCTCACTAAGGGTAAAGAAGCTCTCTTCAAGGGAGCGGGCCAGATTCGAACTTGGGACCTCTCACCCCGAAGTCCAGCGCTGATGCCACTACGCCACCAGCCGGCTTTATGATGGTGTCGAGACTAGCGGTTGATCTGGGTTTAAGTGAGGGAGAGTTGCACAGCGTCAGCCTCACTCTCTCTTCCCAATTCCCATCTGGATCCAGTGGCAAGACAAGAGTCGAGATGGCTAGAGATGGGACTAGGCACAGTGGATAACCAGGACACCTTCTGTGTCTTGACGTGCTCTACGTGTTCCCTGATACTTGCAGAGACTGCCTTCTTGACCGTTGGACCTTCCACTGGTCTCATCCGCTCAGTCTGCCAGACTCTGTCTTCACATGCTGGGATAGACAACCAAATCTCTATCTCACCAAGGGTTTGAGATTCATCGGCTACCCTCACCTGGTTTAGCCGGCTTGTCGAAGCCGTTGCCCGGGGCGTGGCCGCTGTCGCATGCAAACAGCTACGGGGAGCCACAGGTGAGAGCTGAGTGCCAGGTGGGGACGAAAAGTGGACAAACCGCCTGAAAAGGACATGATATGTTCCCCTACCGGAGGTACTACCCCTCCCAGTCACCCCACACCCCCAACTACAACAACCTAAATGAACCAGAAGTTGCTAGCACAACCTTAAGCATAGTTTAACAACACTATGGCCACTTCAATCACTTTGATAGATAGATAGATAGATAGATAGATAGATAGATACTTTATTCATCCCCATGGGGAAATTCAACATTTTTTTTTCCAATGTCCCATACACTTGTTGTAGCAAAAACTCATTACATACAATACTTAACTCAGTAATAATATGATATGCATCTAAATCACTAACTCAAAAAGCATTAATAATAGCTTTAAAAAAAGTTCTTAAGTCCTGGCAGTTGAATTGTAAAGCCTAATGGCATTGGGGAGTATTGACCTCTTCATCCTGTCTGAGGAGCATTGCATCGACAGTAACCTGTCGCTGAAACTGCTTCTCTGTCTCTGGATGGTGCTATGTAGAGGATGTTCAGGGTTTTCCATAATTGACCGTAGCCTACTCAGCGCCCTTCGCTCAGCTACCGATGTTAAACTCTCCAGTACTTTGCCCACGACAGAGCCCGCCTTCCTTACCAGCTTATTAAGACGTGAGGCGTCCTTCTTCTTAATGCTTCCTCCCCAACACGCCACCACAAAGAAGAGGGCGCTCTCAACAACTGACCTATAGAACATCTTCAGCATCTCACTGCAGACATTGAATGACGCCAACCTTCTAAGGAAGTACAGTCGACTCTGTGCCTTCCTGCACAAGGCATCTGTGTTGGCAGTCCAGTCTAGCTTCTCGTCTAACTGTACTCCCAGATACTTGTAGGTCTTAACCTGCTCCACACATTCTCCATTAATGATCACTGGCTCCATATGAGGCCTAGATCTCCTAAAGTCCACCACCATCTCCTTGGTCTTGGTGACATTGAGACGCAGGTAGTTTGAGTTGCACCATATCACAAAGTCCTGTATCAGTTTCCTATACTCCTCCTCCTGTCCATTCCTAACACACCCCACTATGGCCGTGTCGTCAGCGAACTTCTGCACATGGCAGGACTCCGAGTTATATTGGAAGTCTGATGTGTACAGGGTGAACAGGACCGGAGAGAGTACGGTTCCCTGTGGCGCTCCTGTGCTGCTGACCACCGTGTCAGACCTACAGTCTCCCAACCGCACATACTGAGGTCTATCTGTCAAGTAGTCCACTATCCAATCCACCATGTGAGAGTCTACTCCCATCTCCGTTAGTTTGTGCTTTAAGATCTTGGGCTGGATGGTGTTAAAGGCTAAAATAGACTAAAATAGATTATTTTTTCATTCTAATTCAATCCTTTCTTGTATGAATGTGCATAATGTATGTTTAATGTACAATATGCTTTTCTTCTGAATGCTGCTTCTATGATCGCATGTACTTCTGATACTGCTGCAAGGCAGTATTTCATTACAACTCTGTATACATGCGCCGATACATATAACAATAAACTTGCTTTTGACATTGACTTTGTGATATTGTGCCTCATTTTTTTCTAAACTCCTGTAAGCCAGGCTTCCTCAGTATCCCACTGTAAGCCAACACAACCTCCCAGGACTAGCAAATTTACATTCTCCTTGCCTTGAAGAAATTGTACAGAGGCCTTGAAGATTTCTCCAAAGAGATTTAAGAGATTTCCCCAAAGCCCTGGCCAATCTCAGTAAGATCTTCTTAATTTTGTACTCCAAAACCTTGCAGTAGATTTACCTTTTGCCTTTCTAAGTACTTGATAATCTTCATGTTTACTATCTGTGTGTCAGAAACTAGCACAGGGAGGTTCCTTTTTCCATTAATATTTTCTAATTTCTCAACACTTACAAATATTCTACTTCTTTTATTCTTTTTATTAAAGTGGAGCATCTTCTCTAAAAGCATTGCATATGTTTGAGACAGCAAATTGCCTCCATCTTCCCAAGGGCAATGAGCAATCAACAATAAATGGTGGCTTTCCCAAGTACTTCCACAAAAAGTGAGCAATAGAATAGTACAGCATTGGAATAGGCCCAATGTTCTGCTGAACCCATTAAATTGGAAATCAATGGCCAACTAAACTAATCCCTACACAATGTCCATATCCTTCCATTTTCCTCCCATTCATGGGACTGTCTGAATGTCTCTTAAACGTTTCAAATGTATCTGCTTTTAGCACCACCCCAGGCAGCACATTCCAGGCACCCAACACTCCTTGTAAAAAAAAACTTACCCCTCATATCTCCTTTGAAATTACTCCCTTTCACCTTAAATGCATGTCCCCTGATACTGGACATTTCAACCCTGGGAAAAATATACCATCTGCTTACTCTATCTTCCATGTCTCCCATAATCTTATAAACACCCCTTAGGTATGAACACACTACTCCAGATTCAGTGTAATTAGAGTTTTATAAAGCTGCAACTTAAGTTCCCAATGTTTGAACTCCATGCCTCAATTAATACAGACAAGCACGCCATATGCCTTTCTTAACCACTCCATCAACCTATGTAGCCACTTTCAGGAAACTACGAACATAAACCCCAAAATCCTTCTGCTCATCAACACTGTTAACGGTCCTGTCTTCAACAGCATACTGACTCTTTACATTTGACCTACCAATGTTTCCTATTCACCTGGATTTAACTCCATCTGCTATTTCTCCTCCTGTATCAGCAACTGATCTATATCCTGCTATACTCTCTGCACAACACCAGCAATCCCTATCATCTGCAAACGTACTAACCAACCCACCTACATTTTCATCCAATTCATCCATTTAATCACCAACAGCAGCTGTCTCGGTTCAGATTCCTTCAGACAGAACTCCAGGTGTAATAAGTCCCTTCGACCACTACCCTCTGTCTTCTACGCCATGGGCAAGCTAGCTCTGATTAAAAAAAAACAGCCAATTCACCATGGATCCCATGCATTTTAATCTCCTGGATAAGCTTCCCATTACGGACCTTGTCAAACGTCTTTCTGAAATCATGTAGACAACATCCACAGATCTACCTTCAACAATCACCCTCATAATTTTGTCAAAAACCCAATCAAGTTAGTAATACACTTGTCCTACACAGAGCTATGCTGTCACTTCCTAATTACACCATAGTTTTCCAAAAGCTCACAAGTCCTATCTCTAAGAACTCTTTCCAGTAACTTCATAACCACCGACATAAGACTCACAAATTATAGCTTCCAGCATTATCCCTGGTTCCCTTCTTGAATTATGGAACAGCAGGAGCTACTTTGTTAGTCCTCATCAAGACCACAGCATTCTCTTCTCTTGCCTTTCTTAATAACCTGTGGTATATCCCATCAGGCCCTGGGGATTTTTCCACCTTATTGCTCTTTAAGAGACCCAACTCTCCCTCCTCCTTTACTTTGAAATGCCCTAGCAGATTAATAAATTTTACAATAATCTCCCTATTCTCCACGCACTTCTCATACACTCATTAAGGACCTCACCCAAATCCTCCACATCGCAGCAAATGTTTCCTCCTTTATCCTTGATTGGTCTATCACTCTCCTTCTTGCTCCTGCTGTATGCATAGAATGCCTTGGGATTCTCTTTAATCTTACTTGTCAAGGATGTTCAGTGGCCCCTCTTGGTTTTCCTAATTCTCTCTAGTTCTTTTCGAGCTTCTTTATAATCCTCAAAGGTTCTGTTTGATTCTAGCTTCCTAAGCTTTACACACTTTTCCTTTTTCTTCTTGACTAAATGCATCACCTCTCTCGACATCCTAGGTTCTCTTACCTTGCCATCCTTATCCTTTCTTCTGACTAAAACATATCTCTCCTATATTCTGTGCAGTTGGTCTTTAAGAATCCTCTACATGTCTACATGTCAGATGCGGCCTTGCCCAAAAGCACTTTTTCACAATTAACTTTCCCTAGTTCCTGCCTGAAGTTCTTGTAATTACCAAGTCCCAATTTTATAATTTTCTGCAAGGTCCATACTTAATTCTTATCTACAGCTATCTTAAAAGCAGCTGCAGTCACTGCTCCCTATCTGCTCTTCTACTGAGAGGTCGATCACCTGGCCAGAATTATTGCCCAACACCAGGTCCAGTACAGCCTCTCCTTGTGTTGGATATCTACATATAGAAATAAGATACCCCCCTGAAAGTACTCAACAAATTCTCCACCAACTAAACCTTTTGCACTAAAAAATTCACAATTTATATTAGGGTACTTGAAGCCCCCAAGACAACAACCCTATTGCTTTTACACCTTTCTTTAATCTGCCTCCATATCTGTTCCTCAAAGTTCTGATGGCAATTGGTGGCGGGGGAAGGGAGGTCTGTATTATAATCCTATCAGAGTGATTGCAGCCTTCCTATTTTTGAGTTTTACCCATATAGACTCAGTGGATGAACCTTCCATTATGTCTCCTCTGAGTGCAGCTGTGATATTGTACCTAATTAATAGCACAACTTCCCCCTCCCCTCTTTTAACCACCCTCTCCATCTTTTCTAAAACATCAGAACCCTAGGGCATTAAGCACCCATTCCTGTCCTCCTTTCAAATGAGTTTCTGTAATGACCACAACATCACAATTCACTGTAGTGATCCATGCTCTAAGTTCATCACCCTTATCCATAAAAGCATTAAAATACAAACACTTGAAATTATCCATCACATTATTTCTGTTACCTTGCTCCTGCCTGTTTTTACTGACCCTGGCATTTACCTTTCTCTCCATCCCTCCATTTTCTGACCTGGTGATCAGTTTGCCATCCTCTTACAAAACTAGCTTACATCTTCTTCAATAGCACTAGCAGAACAGCAGGTCAGATACTAGTTCCCTTCCAGTTCAGGTATACCTGACTCTATTGTATAGTTCACCACTGCCTCGGTAGACATTCCAGTGATCCAAGAAATTACAAATAATCCATGATCAGAGGAGTTAAAAATAATAGTCCTGTTCAGCTCTGATCATTATTTGAATCTATCCTGAATCAACCATGAAAATTCTCTTTCTAGCCTCTTTAAATTAACAAAATACAAAAACAGACTCTTAGATAGGCATGTGAAGATGCAGAATATGAAGGAATATGGACCATGTGCAGGAAAGGTAGGTGTTACTAACTTAGTTTGACACAATATTATAGGCTAAAAGACCTGTTCTTGTGCTGAACCGTTCTATATTATATATTTGATAATTGGGCAGGTTGCCTCATGAGGCTAGCTTTGCAACCACCAGAGATTAAAAGGATGATAAGGGATTTATTTGAAAAATGCAATAACCTGAGGGGTATTGCCAGTGTATTAAATGCAAGTGCTCATTCTATAATTTAAAAAAAAGCAGCAATGGTTTGGACACGAGCACTCTCAGTCAACATTGTTCCTATCTTCACACTGTGATGATTGAGGCAATGACCAAGGAACGCAATGATGGCATTGCCTTCCCAAAAAGGATTCAGTTGGCTTTGTGGTCTGGACTTCCTCATTCCTGACATCAGCTGCAATCCGACACTTGTTCCGGGGACTATGGTGGCCAGTACTGATATCAACTGGTTGTATAGCCAGTCAAATGGAAAAACTCTGACAGATACCAAAACCAAGGACAAAATTTCAACCTGCATTTTAAACTAAAATATGCATGAATTAATTTAAAGATACTTTACAATAAACATTCCTTTACTTTAAAACTATTTAATTTTAGAAATAAATATTCAAAGCAAATTGCAGTTGAAACACAGGGAAGTTTTCGCGCGGCCCCTGGGGGATTGATCAGGAGTAATTAGGGGTTTGCAGACTGCAGTATACTGTGACACTGCCAATCCTGTTTTCACATACACCATGTAAACTGATGTCACTGTGCCTGCCAGTGGTGGATGGGCATAGCAAGAGGACTCCACTGAAAACTTAGTAATGCTCCATTTGTAAACACTTAAAATAACGTGCAAGTTCATCAGATGATTCTTTTGTTGTTTTTATTATAGCATGTGGCTATTTCTGAAATACACACTGGCATGTTGCAAAAGTTGCTGCTAGATTTCCTCTAGTATAAAGGTGAGCAGTGACTGCCCCACTATTATTCACATCAAGTGCCAGCGTATTATCTTTCACGTTAAAAACACGCTACACCACTATTCTCAATAGCTTGTAATTGACAAAAGGATTTGCTAAATGCGATAATCCTTCTCTATTATCAATCTACATTAGATCTTAAGGTTAAAGATTTGAAATATTATGGTCTGGAAACATTTGGAATGCAACTTCAAATGATGTTTAATCATTTAAAATAATTATAATGTCATTCAGTGACACACTCAAACATCCAAGTTATCTGAATTACAATTACGTGTGTGTGTATGTGTGTATTGTATGTATGTATATATATATATATATATATATATATATATATATATATAGCTATTTCTGGATACAGTTGATAGTCACCAATCCTCCAAATATACGTTCTGAAATAGCCATTAAAAGACCAGTCAGAAACACAACTGTTAAAAGGATTTTCTGTCCGTTGGGCATATGTGACGTTTATCAGGCTTCTCTGCTGACACACGTAATATTGTCCTGTGTCAAACTAAGGTCAAGTAGAAAAAGTGCAATTTCCTTTAGAGATTTTTTCTCTTACAAATCATCACAGTACTACTGTGTAAATAGAGGGGAGCAAGAGGATGGAGACGATTACGAAGGGAAGTGCCAGCAGAACATCACCATCTTCATGTCCCAATGGAGTTTTGGGGGAGGCATTGACTGCAAGAGTAACAATGATATACATGCATCTTTCTAAATCATAATCTCACACTCAGAGTGAGTTTTTTCACACTCTACTGCTTTGCCCTAACAAAGTTCACCAATAACCAGCAAAAGAGCCCAGATAACAGATAACAATCCTTCACATCCTCATTTACAGGTTCACCTACTCTGATCATAGCATTCAGTGAATGACTCCCTGATCTAATCCAGTCCAGCTTTCTCCAGCCAGTCCACTTTCACAGTACGATGCTTCAAGACTGCTAGTAGCATCATCAACGATTCCCTTTTCTCTCTTCAGTCTTCTGGGAGGAGATACAAGAGCTTGAAAGCCTAGACATGCACAATCAAGAAGAACTCCTCCCTCCAACCTCTGCAGTCGATCTTCTAAAGCAACCGCATCTTTTACATCCACTACTCAGTGGTGCTGCCACATATTATTCTGTTGTCACTTGGTGCACTCCTTTCGACTGCATTACTGTCCTCGCACTGCTCTGCTGTTTTACCTTCAGCATTTTAGATAGATAGATAGATAGATAGATACTTTATTCATCCCCATGGGGAAATTCAACTTTTTTCCAATGTCCCATACACTTGTTGTAGCAAAACTAATTACATACAATACTTAACTCAGTAAAAAAAAATGTGATATGCATCTAAATCACCATCTCAAAAAGCATTAATAATAGCTTTAAAAAGTTCTTAAGTCCTGGCGGTAGAATTGTAAAGCCTAATGGCATTGGGGAGTATTGACCTCTTCATCCTGTCTGAGGAGCATTGCATCGATAGTAACCTGTTGCTGAAACTGCTTCTCTGTCTCTGGATGGTGCTATGTAGAGGATGTTCAGAGTTATCCATAATTGACCGTAGCCTACTCAGCGCCCTTCGCTCAGCTACCGATGTTAAACTCTCCAGTACTTTGCCAACGACAGAGCCCGCCTTCCTTACCAGCTTATTAAGACGTGAGGCGTCCCTCTTCTTAATGCTTCCTCCCCAACACGCCACCACAAAGAAGAGGGCGCTCTCCACAACTGACCTATAGAACATCTTCAGCATCTCACTACAGACATTGAATGACACCAACCTTCTTAGGAAGTACATTCGACTCTGTGCCTTCCTGCACAAGGCATCTGTGTTGGCAGTCCAGTCTAGCTTCTCGTCTAACTGTACTCCCAGATACTTGTAGGTCTTAACCTGCTCCACACATTCTCCATTAATGATCACTGGCTCCATATGAGGCCTAGATCTCCTAAAGTCCACTACCATCTCCTTGGTCTTGGTGATATTGAGACGCAGGTAGTTTGAGTTGCACCATATCACAAAGTCCTGTATCAGTTTCCTATACTCCTCCTCCTGTCCATTCCTGACACTCCCCACTATGGCCGTGTCATCAGCGAACTTCTGCACATGGCAGGACTCTGAGTTATATTGGAAGTCTGATGTGTACAGGGTGAACAGGACCGGAGAGAGTACGGTTCCCTGCGGCGCCCCTGTGCTGCTGACCACCGTGTCAGACCTACAGTCTCCCAACCGCACATACTGAGGTCTATCTGTCAAGTAGTCCACTATCCAATCCACCATGTGAGAGGTGGATTCCAATAGATTCTATTGGAAATGCAAGAGGTTCCACAGATGCTGGAAATCCAGAGTGTCTCACTCACACACACACACACACACACACACACACACACACACACACACACACACACACACACACACACACACACACACACACACACACACACACACACACACACACACACACACACACACACACACACACACACACACACACACACACACACACACACACACACACACACACACACACACACAATGCTCGAGGAACCCCAGCATCTATGGAAGAGAGTAAAGAGTCGACGTTCCAGCCCTCATCAGGACCAACTCTTTATCCCTTTCTATAGATGCTGCCTGACCTGCTAAGTTCCTCAGGCATTTTGAGAGTGCTACTCATTGTGTTTATTATTATGAGGTACACTGTTTACTCTATGGGCTTCATGCCAACCTGGAATTCCATTGCACCCTGGTGCATATAGCTATAAACTAATCTTAGCTGACTGTTTTTCCCTCAACTCCACTCACTTTCTACTCCTGTCCATTTTCACTGCAGGCCTCCTTCACCCTCAACATTCTGGTACTGCAATGCAAACACTAGCGTTGCTTCCTGTACCCACACAGAGCTTGAGAAATACATTACTTATGCTGCCAATTTCCACTCTGTCCTCTTTTAATGAAGAGCCCTAGATCTTAAATGTTATCTCTGTTATACCTTGCACAGATGTTGCCTCACCAGCTGAGTCATTCCAATGTTTTTGTGTTTTAATTTTAGTCATAATTATGTGCAGGTCTGGTCATCTACCTACAGGAACGATACCAATAAGATATGAAGACTACAGAGAAAATTAACAGGGACGTTGCCAGAACTTGAGGATCAGTGTAAAAGGGAACAGTTGAATAGGTGAGGACTTTATTCCCTGGAGCGCTGGAGAATGAGGGGAGATTTGATATAGGTATATAAAATTATGAGAGGTATAGTTAGGGCAAATGAAAGCAGGCTTTTTTCCCCACTGCGGCTGGGTGAGATTAGAACCAGAGGTAATAGGTTAAGGGTGAAAGATGAAATGCTTCAGGGGGAATTCTTCACTTAGAGGATGGTGAGAGTGTTGGCTGAGCTGCCAGTGAGAGTGGTGAATGTGGTTTCTATTTCAACATTTAAAATAAACTTGGGTTTGTACATGGATGGGAGGGGTCTGGAGGGCAATGGTCCAGGTGCAAGTCAATGGGACTAGGCAGAATAATACTTTGGCATGGACTAGATGGGACAAAAGGCCTGTTTCTGTGCTGTAGTGGTCTCTGAATCTACGATGCGCAATGCTGGTGTGTAGATGCAATGAGGAGTATGCCTTTAAGCACCACATCCTTATCAGATTGGCACGCTGCCCAGTACCGAAGGCTGCATTCAATGTGAACCTCGTCCTGTTGGGAACCATGATTCCACTTTATTGCATTTTTGTGGTTGTAAACAACCCTTACATCTTTTTTTACTGCATTTTTGGGCAATTTCACAAATCCTTCACAGGAAATCCAGCCAGACACTGGCATAATATGCATAGCATCTTTAACCCATTTAAAAAAGGATGAAATTCAATTTTCAAGCTCTCAATGATGGATCTCAAATGACAAATTTCAAGCAATTTTCTATAAGGTGGAAAAGATTTAAATGGTTTAACTTTAATTTGAAATGGCAGATGAGTGCACATAGGGATTCATACAATCAATATATGTATTTGCCACAAGAATAAGGCTGAAACATACCCATATTTTTAAAAATATACCAGAGGAAGCTGATGCCAGATAGAAAGGGTCAGTAAAGCACCAAATGAAATGCAATAACAGTACTGCAAAGCCCCACTTGAAAATTTAATAGAGCTCAGGATCCGCTGGTAGACATATTTAATCAACCACAAAATGTCACCTGAACAACAGGGTGCCCAAGGAGAAAGAATCAGAGAAATAAACAGAGCATTAAGTGCAAGGTGAAACAGTGGCAATGACAGAAAGTAGCCCTGATTTTTCTAATCCTTGCAAAAGTTGCAAAGAGCAGCAGCCTACTCATAAAGAGGAAACAGCTCTTAGTACTTTATTCCTTCAAGGTACTGAGCCAAAGAGGAGCATTGCTCTGTAGACGAGATCATTGTACACACAATAATAGAAGGATTACCCAGACAAAATATTTCTATTTTCCCTTTCAGGGTTCTTTTGAAGACCCTGACCTGGAGTTACACGCTGACTTCGGTTCTTTGCGGGAGTGGGACCCGTTCTCAGGGTCTCATGACTGGCTGTTATTCAATATACCAAGGACACAGCCTAGAAGACTAGCACACCTTCAGGGTTCCCGGATTTTGGATTTCGTGGCTCTGTGGCGGGGGGGGGGGGGGGGGGGGTGCAGACTCGAGGTCAGTGCCACCGCTGAAAACCGGTGTGTTGTGTGAGAGAGGAGATTGAAAGCAGCAAGATGGCTGCTGGCTGTGAGCCCAGAGACCCAAATTATTTGGGCACACAGCTCAGACAAAGCAACGCAGTAGACTTTTAACATCATAAATCAGCGAATTGTTTGTTACGTCTCCCTTCGTGCTGTGAAACGGAGACATCTTTTTTCTCCCTTATAAGGGAAAACAGAGAGCCTGTGGTATGTTGAATTACCAGGTGAATGATTAATCTTTGGAGTACTGCAAGTCTGTGTCTTTATTGATGCTTTGCTGCACACATTGAGGGCTCATTGGGGGGTGGGGGGGGAGTGCCAATGCTGGTGGGGGAAGGGGGGAGAGGTTATTTCTGTGCTGCTTCTTATTCATGGGTGGTGGGAGCTGGGGGGGGCGCTTTGGTGTTCAATCCTTCTTAGGGGGACTCTCTGTTTTCATGGATGTTTGTGAAGAAAAAGAATTTCAGGATGTATACTGCATACATTTCTCTGACATTAAATGTACAATTGAAACAATAAACTGTCTAAAGTTGAGCAACAAGAACATTTCTTTGAGCAGCCTGGGCCAGGAAAGGACATATACAGGGTACTTGTGATCTGCTCTTGTCTTTCAAATCAAAAACAAACACATTTGTTCATGTACATCTAACAAGTAAAGAGAAAAAAATTTAGATTAGTTTTATTTGTCATTTGTACATCGAAATGTACTGTACAGTGAAATGCGTCGTTTGCATCGCATCAAATCAGTGAGGATTGTGCTGAGCAGCCTCACACGTTATGTCAGTCTGTCAATCTTCAGGCTCTGCCACTCAAAGACTTGTGCTAATATTATTTTGTAGCTGTTTGTGAGTAACTATACTGTGTGTAACCATGTGTATTGTGTTTTGTACCTTGGTCCCACATGAATGATGTTTCATTTAGCTGTATACATGTGTATGGATGAATGACAATAAGCTTGAACTTGAAGTGTTGCTATGCTTCCAGTGCCAACACAGCATGCCCCCAACTCAGTAGCCCTAACCGTACGGTCTTTGGAATGTGGGAGGAAACCAGAGCACCTTCATGGGGAGACAGTACAAGGTCCTGACAGACAGCGAGGAGAATCGAAACCCAGTTTTACAGATGGCACTATAAAGCATTGCGCTAACTACTTTGCAACTTTGCTCTCCATACCCAAGCCTGCTCTCAACAACAGGAGTGATTGAGAAAGGGAGAAAATTGCTAAGGTTAAAACCTGACGACCTAATCGTATCAAATCAGTGACGTGTGGATGGGCATGTGAGAGAGAACAGGTAACAGGGGAAATAATTGGGGCAATTCCAATGACCAGATTACTTTGAGAGCCAGCATAGACTCTGTCAACTGGTTTCTTTCATTTACATTAGGAAATCCAATCCTGACTGAACCTTAAAGATTTAACACACTTTTAGAGCTGACTCCACTAAACCGGATGCACACCCAACTGAGCAAAGCTTTGAGAAATATGGAATTATGCAGGCAAGTGGGATTACGTAAAGCAACCATAATAATCAAAGACTTCAACCACCTTGGATGTCATTCTTCACTCCTTTCCCATCAGAAGATACAAAAGCCTGAAGGCACAAACCACCAGGCTCAAGGACAGCTGATGTAATAAGACTATCAATGGTTCCTTAGTACAATAAAATGGTTTCTTGACCTCATAACGTACGTTGTTACGACCCTGAACTTTAATTTCTATTGCACTGCACTTACTCTGTAGCTCTTGCACTCTGTTCTGAATTGTTATTATTTTCAATAGACGATAGACAATAGTTGCAGAAGTAGACCATTTGGCCCTTCGAGCCTGCACCGCCATTTTGAGATCATGGCTGATCATCTACTATCAATACCCGGTTCCTGCCTTATCCCCATATCCCTTGATTCCCCTATCCATAAGATACCTATCTAGCTCCTTCTTGAAAGCATCCAGAGAATTGGCCTCCAATTCCCCTTGCACTACCTCAATGCACTGTGTAATGATCTGATCTGTATGAATAGTATGCAAGAAAAGATTTTCACTGTGCTTGGCAATAATAAACCAAAGCCTAAATTCAAATATATACAGGTCTGTTTCTATGCTGTGCAATTTATAAAAGGAACTTATCATTGGCCCTTCATTCAAATAGCCAATCTGGAGACCTGGGAGACAGATTCAGTTCAAACAATAAAAATCTGTGAGGAAACTGTCCTCATCCAACACAGCTGTGATTGGTTTTGGAGAAGTTGAGCCAAAAATGATGGTCGCAACATTGAGGATTTTACCTCAATTTGCTTTGATTCTTCACATTACTCCTCCTTTGGTCAATCCCACAACAGAACCTACTTATATTACTCGCCTTCAGGAAGCTCTGTAAATTATCTGCGTCAGAGACTATTATCTCAGGAATGAATGATCAATGCCATTTTATTTTCTTATAAATCTGCACCAATATAGACAGCCAAAATGGGAATAATGTCACCAGTGTAGCTAACAAATTTCAAAGCAACATCCATCCAGAGAAGACACAAGAGACTGCAGATCTGGAATCTGGAGCAACAAACTATCTACTGCAGGAACTCAATGGGTTGAGCAGCACCTGTGGGAGGGAAGGAAGTGTCGACATATCAGGTCGAAACATTACATTAGTACCCTCAGAGAAGGCACTCAACAGGGTCTCTTCCTATGTTGAGGAAATATACAAATTTGGAATACAATATATGAAATCTGAGGTCATTAACATAATGAAAAACACTAGTTCTAAAAAGTATCTTAAAGAAATCACTAAATACTTCCATCAATTTGGAAAATCCATTTTTATTATCCACACAGCCATTGTCCCATTAATCCAATAGTCTTTAGCTTTGTTAATAAGTCTATGATTTGGTACCTAATCAAATGTAATGTTAAATAATGTGTTTAGATAATATCAACTGCATTGTTACTTCATCAAAGAATTCAATTAAGTTAGTTAAACAAAGAAGAAAGCATTTCTTAGCCTATTCTTTACCAGATACCAGTTACTTTTGTTCAAGATTGTCTCCAAAGTTTGCCAAAACAACATTAAGCTGATTAGCCTGTAGCTGTTAATTAATCTTGATCCACTTTATTGAACAAAAGTATAACACTTCCAAACTGCTAATCCTTTGCTATCACAAGGAAAATGGAAAATGAAGACCAGGTGCATTATTGCCCAAAGTCATCTAGACTGCATTCCATCTGGATTGTGTAGCAACACTTAGAATTATGAAGAATGTCTCGTTTTTCAACAAAATTCATTCAATTTCAGTGCAAACTCTTCATTTTCTCTTACTCCAGCAATGTACTCTTTCATAATAAAGGCAGAAACAAATTGCTCATCTGATGCCTCAACTATGGTGTCTCACCTCATAAGGAGGTTTTCTTCCATTATGTCTCGTATTTTCCTACATCACTGAGGGAAGCCATACAACTCAACAAGACAATGCCAGCTCGCAAAGCAATCTCATCAATGATATTCAACCAATATTTTCCCTGTAATCTATTTTCTCTCATGTGCTCACTTACACACATCTCCCAATATTCACTTACCGCTCACCTACATTAGGAGCAATTTACACTGACAAATTAATAAATCAAAACATCTTTGAGGCATTAGTTTGGGGAGGGCAGCACCTTGAGAAAAGCAGTAAGGTTATAGGGAAAATAAAACTCCACACAGTCAGTTTTCATTCAGGTTCAAAAAAAGTTCAAAAAAACTTTTTATTGTCTGAGTACATATAAATTCACAACCTTGAGACTTAGTTGTCTATTTGTCTGCTTACAGGCAGCCACAAAACAAGAAACCCAAAAGAACACAATTTGAAAAAAAAACACCGAGAGAAAATAAAAACACTAATCAAATCGTGCACAAAATAAAGCAAGCATCAGCATTCAGAAAGAAATTGAGTCCTTACACCCGAAGACAGGAGCAGACGTAATCGGCCCACAGTCTCAGTCTCCGTCCATCACACAGAGGCAAGTCACCGAAAAGCACACAGATGCTAAGCCCCGTGCGCGACACAGCCACAACATCAGCGCCAAGGAGTGCCGAGTAAAACGTCGCGGAGCAGAACTGGCTTAACCCTCGCTTCTGCTCCAGACACCCTGCCTTTTCGGTCCATCTGGCCTAACATTAAAAGTTTACAAGCGCCAGGTCATCCCTTGAACCTGGGACCGGGCCGCACCACAACAGTATGTTCTGGGGCAGATCCAGCCCGTGCTTGATCTTTCCAAATTGGCGTGGCACTTGGATGGATGAAACCTCGCACCTGGTGCAGATGGATGGGCTCTGAGACAGCTCAGAATCAGCTTTTCTCCACTTCACTTGCTCTAACTATGTCTCCAGTTCCAACACCGACTCTGATTCCATTTTCCTCTGGAACATGCCTCGACCTTACTCCAGCTCTGTCTCACACCCGCATGCCTTGACCCTCGGAGCAGCGTTGCCTTCATTTGTCTCTTCAACGTTTATGGTGATCATTTACCACAATTTTCCATATAAAAAAGTGTTATTAACCGAGTATTTAGTCAAATTTCTTGCTTTAAGTACCATCAGTAATCTGCTGCCCACGTTCAGTAGTGCTACTTTAAAATTGGGTCACCAGAGTCATGAGAGAGGAGGACGAACTGCTGCAATCTGCTACTCCATTTATGTCCCATCTGCAGCTCCAATCTCCATTTTATTATTTATACATTTTTAAAAAAAACTGGGTTTCCTGGGCTAGGGGGTTTGATGTTCTTGCAGTTGTTTCTCCAAGTGGGTGATCTATAATCTTTTATGCGAGGGAAGGGTTGAGGGTTTGAGGTTTGCAAATTTTCGTTTATGTGGGGGGTGTTACAAGGGAGGGATTGATGTCTTCCTTTCAACTACTTCTATGGTTTTCTGTATTTCATTGCTATCTGGAGAAGACAATTTTTAGAGCTGTAACCTGCATACTTTGATAATAAAATTAACCTTTGAACCTTTAGGAACAACTTCTTCCCAGCTGCCATCCAATTTCTGAATGGACATTAAATCCTCACTGCTGTTTTTTTTTATAAAAAGAGAAAATATATGACCATAAGATACAGGAGCAGAAATAGGCCATTTGGCCCATCAAGTCTGCTCCGCCATTCAATCATGGGCTGATTCAATTCTTCCAGTCATCCCACTCCCCTACCTTCACTCCATACCCTTTGATGCCCTGGCTAATCAAGAACCCATCTATCTCTGCATTAAATACACCCAATGACTTGGCCTCCACAACGTTCATGGCAACAAATTCCACAGATTTACCACCCTCTGACTAAAGTAATTTCTCCGCATCTCTGTTCTAAATGGACACCCTTCAATCCTGAAGTCGTGCCCTCTTGATCTAGAATTCCCTACCAAGGGAAATAACTTTGCCATATCTAATCCATTCAGGTCTTTTAACATTTGAAATATTTCTATAAGATCTCCCCCCCTCATTCTCCTGAATTCCAGGGAATACAGCCAGACGTTCCTCATATGGTAACCCTTTCATTCCTGGAATCATTCTCATGAATCTTCTCTGAACCCTCTCCAATGTCAGTATATCCTTTCTAAAATAAGGAGCCCAAAGCCACACACAATACTTCAAGTGTGGTCTCACGAGTGCCTTATAGAGCCCCATCATGGCTTTGACTTCACTTGTCAGCCATGGTAGTGTACTTCTTCCCTTTGAAAAATTTTTCTTATTTGGAATATATCTGTCTTGCAATTCCTTCATTTTTCGCAGAAACTCAGCCATTGCTGCTCTGCTGTTCTTCCTGCTACTGTCCCTTTCCAGTCAACTTTGGCCAGGTCCCCTCTCATGCCATTGTAATTTCCTTTATTCCACTGAAATACCGACACAATGGATTTTATTTTTTCCCTCTCAAATTTCAATGTGAACTCGATAATATTGTGATCACTGTTCCCTAAGTGTTCCTCAACCTTAAGCTCTCTTATCACCTCCGGATCTTTGCACAACACACAACCCTGCAGAGACGATCCCCTAGTGGGCTCAACTTAAGCTGTTCTAAGAAGCCATCCCTTAGACATTCTACAAATTCTCTCTCAATGTCCAGTACTGACCTGGTTTTCCCAATTCACTTTCATGTTAAAATCCCTAACGATTATCATTGCATTGCCCTTCTGACATGCTTTTTCTATCTCCTCTGCAATTTGTAATCCACATTTGGCTGCTGTTTAGAGGTTTGTTTACAGCTGCCATTAGGGATCTTTTACCCTTGCCATTTCTTAACTCAACCCATAGAGACGCTACATCTTCCATTTCTAATGATTTAATATTATTTCTTATACACAGGGCTACACCACCCCCTCTGCCTACTAACCTATCTTTCCGATACACCATATATCCTTGGACATTCAGCTCCCAATGGCAGCCATCCTTTAGCCAAGTTTCAGAGATGGCCACAATGTCATATTTGCCAATCTGTAGCTGAATTTCAAGATCGTCTATTTTATCCCTTATGCTGAGTGCATTCAAATATTACACTTTCAGTCCAGTATTTGTTGCTTTTTTTTTTACCTGCACCATGCCTCTACTGCCCTGTAACCCATGCCACTGGCTTTGATGAAGCCTCATCTCCTGCCTGTCCTTTCTATCATCTCTGTTGCACGCTATCTTTGATTTATTTCTATTTTCCCCTTCCTCAACTCTAACACTCTGGTTCCCATGCCCCTGCCAGAGTGCATGGAGAGGAGTCTGGATCTAGAGGTGTCCGTAACTGCAGTATCTTGCAGTCAGGACAACCCAGTGAACTGCGGGTCAGTGGGACTAACATAATTGGTGTAAAGTTACCGGAAGGAATTCAGAGAAACAGGATCTATTTAGAAAGGCAAGGACTGTTCATGGATTTGTGCATAAGCAGTCATGTCTCATGAATTTAATTGCGTACTTTGACGAGGTGACCAAGAAAATTAATGACAAACATGCAGTGAATAGTGTCTGCAGGGGACTTAACCAAGGCCTTTGACAAGTTCTGCATAGTAGTCTGCTCTAGTCCAATACTGAACTCAACCAAGAATCTAATGATGGGTTGGGAGCTTTCTAGAATTCCCCAGCACTTCTGGGGAATCTGCATGTTCTATGAGCCCACTCAAATTATACAGTTGCAAGGTAAGAATAAAGTATTTTAGACTTTTTATTTCTTTATTTGTGTTTTGTATTTTATAATATATTGCATTTTGAGTTATATAAAGAACAGTTGCTTATCTGGAACAAAGGACTCAGTCAAAATTTGAACAAGTTAAAATTATGAGACATTGGCAACAGAGTAGAGACAAGTAGAGATTAAAAACAGAGTAGAAAAGTTTCCTTTAGCAGAGACAACAATGATTAAGAAGCATAAATTTAAAGTAATTGGTCAAAGGGGAACTGAGGTAATTTGTTCTCAGTCAATGTGTAGTGTGGGTCTGAAAATCACTGCATGAAAGATTGATGGAGCAGAAACCTTTACCTCAGAACATTTCAAAAACCACAGCCTGTAAAGTTGTAGACTAAGAGCTGGGAAATGAGGCAGACCTAAAATCCATTTCTGGACACCCTGGGTAGGAGATGTCAAAAAGTCTCACTCTTTGGGGTAAGTTTATGTGTTTTCTGTAGATTTTTTTTTCTTTGCAGCTATATTTCTCATCTAGTACCAAAATTATCTCCCATGACCTGAGATTCCAACTTATCTGGACCAAATCCTGTATCAACTGATGGGATTATTCTCTGACACCTGGGTATTTTCACATTTGATTTTATTTTTCTGGTCCTTTTTTTTATATAGTTGTTACACCTGCTGGTAGAATTTCTAATACAATATTATAAACTTTTAAAAAGAGTAAGCTAGAATCGATTGGTTTTAATTTTTCCTATGTGATACACTGACAATAAGGTGCTTGCTGCTTTTCTCAGGGTAACACTTCGGAAGTACATTTACGAGATCGACAACCAGCTGTATCAGCATCTTTTTATTTATGATCAGTAACTCAAATCCATGCTAGTTTTTTTCCCTTTCAATAACATGGCCTGCACCAGAAGATAATTAACTATATAAACTGAACATTTTTTTGATGTCTGTCAATTCTCCCCATCCTTTTCTCCCCCATCAAAAAGAGGCACTTGTCCTTTCTTAAGTTTGATCACATTAAATCTCTGACTGTATTGTATGAGACACTCAGTCAAGGCTTTCAGATTGCACATTTGTGGCTGGGGCAGATTCAGCTGATACAGTCACTGGGAAATGTTTGCTGTATCCTATTAGAATAAAAACAATACAATAAATCTTGCAGAGTAAATCTCAAATCTAACTATTAAAATTGTATTACAAAGCAATTTACTCCTCTCATGCAGTAAAATGCATTGCTCCAGATACTGATAAAAAAGTAAATACATGGAACACAGTGAAAGGACGGTCTTACAAAACTAGTTTAAGAACTGGTCTAAACTTACTAAAGTTTAATGCGAATTTTCTTTGATTTCTTGCTGTTGTCTTCAGCTCAAGGTATGTGAAATCCATTCCACTGATCAAAGCAATGAATTTCATCACAAGGAGATGAAAACCCATTTGATTTATCAAAAGGAATGAATTTAAAGTGATTACATGACTGTTTAAGGTGTTATCTGTGGTGAAATTACAGGACCATGTGTGAAATACACATGAAATTAGTTGCCAGAAAATTGGATCAGCTGCAACTGCAACAAGAACATCAAACCATCCCCCTCACACACACAAAAAAAAGCAAACGGCAGCAGAGAACCAAACCTAAGCCCCACCCCCCCACAAAAAAACTAACGAATCACGCAAACAGCAACAATAAAGAACGGATGAAAACACAGAATATAAAAGCATAAAACTGAAGTTGCCCAATTTGAACTACAGTCCACAGCCCAATCCATAAATCACAGAATATTGGTAACATCCTCCGACAGCATTGAGGGAGAGGCAGGTAATCGGCACTGAACACTTGCACACCTTCCGCATTCACCTCGATATTTCAATCTTCCTCACGCCTTAATTGGCAAGAAGTGGAGTTGATCATGGGTTCCAAGCTTCTTTGCCTTGGGTCACTCACCTTCTGGGATGTTCTTAGAGACAGCAAAGCACTTCAAACTGTAAATCACAGACTCTGATAGTATCAGAAACACATTTAAATTAAAGAAGAAGATGTAGTGAAGTGAAATAAAAAAAGAGTTTTGTGGACTATCTGGAAGATGTTGCCTGAGGAAATGGTATTCGCTGGTGACAAATCTAAACAGAGACACAAAAGGCTGCAATTGCTGGAATCTGAAGCAATATATGAGCTGCTGGAGGAACTCAGCAGGTCAGGCAACATTTGCAAAGGAAAATACAGAGGCAATATTTCAAGTTGTGGCTCTTTAGCTGGGCTAGAAGAGTAGAGGGGAGTTACCCAGTATAAAGAGGTGAGGGGTAGGGGTTGGACATGAACAATAAATCAACAGGTGATTTCAGGTGAGGAGGGATTGATTGACAGATGGAGTCAGGTGGAGGAGGGAAGTTGAGGATAGTGACAGAGCTGCAGGTGATAAGTGGAGACAATAAGCACATTTGGAGTTTAAGAGGGGAGTGAAGAAATCAAGTCAGTTGGTTTTACATTAACAATTGGAAACAAAATGGCCAAGAGAAGGTAGATGTCCAAAAGGTGGGTGTCATAATGAAAACTATAGAGTGCAATCTACAAAAGTCATTGAACTTGTAAAGCACAACATTGGCGTCATCTACTTTGTTGAATTTGTTGCTACAAAGCACTACTCTGAAAGGATCTCAATAAAAACATGCAAAACAATCGCTCGCACTGTGCACCATCCAATGGTACATGTCAAGTCCAGGTGATATCACAACCCTACACAACAAGTCTGGTTCCATCGCTATTGAGCAACTTGCTGATGGGATAGTCCTGGTATCCAACAGGAACTTGAGATCATAAAAAAGACATACAATATGAACAAATACTCCTTTGATTGGACCCAGAGTGGCCGCCTTGTCCAAGCGCCATCTCACTGTAAACATACCATCTTTCCTGAATGCCTAACAAAAACTATGTCCTACAGTCCTTTTACAGAAGGACACTTGACTGCCCTGCTTCAAAGCTCATTGCAGTCTGTTCACACACCTTCCAACACTATGAGTTCTTCAGTTAACAGCAAGTGTCATCACCAGAATTTAGCAGCTGAAAAATTTACTCAGTAGATACCTCAGTGATAACACCAATAACTTTATTGTAGGAACTGGTATGGCAAAGTCAGATCAGACAGGGCTGATCAGGGGAACGGACCAGAGGTACAGACATTCCCGTTTTTCAACAGCCTCCTCCTACAGAACCTCAGAAACACATCTTACTTGAAATTCATGGGTTAATAATGTATTTTCAGCCTCAGATTTACCAGAGCTTCTATTATTTAGTCACATCAAATGCTGCATGGTCTTGAGCCATGTGACTAGAGTACTCTCTCTATGAAAATTAAAGTAATAAATATACTTTAATAATAAATTTACTCTGAAATTTGAAGGTTAATGGCAGGATTTTTAGCAGCAGCTAAACAGGAACAGCAGGATCATGAGGTACAAGTCCATAGATCCCTCAAATGTGCCACAGAATTTAACTGGGTGGTTAGGAGTGCATTGGGTATGTTGACCTTCATAGTCAGGGAACTTTCAATATCACGAGGAACAGGTGCCATCTTGGACACTGGGATTTGCCACAGAAGCTGGTCTCACAACACTGATTTAACTTGTGGGCCTATTAGGACTCAACTGTTCACCCAAGTAGAAAGGTTTCCTCTCTTCAATGATCATGTCACTGCAGATGGTGAGAGGAATCTTCCGATACTGAATGCATGTTTCTGGGTAACACAAATGAAGCATATGTACAGGGTGTCCAAATTTCCAACATTTTTCACGCTGCCTTCAGTGATGCTTCCTGGAGTTAACAAAATGCTGTTAATGATCAGATGTGGTTTCATTGCATTCATCATTTTGGAAGCATATTCACGTACATGCCCAATGCAGAGGGAAATTTCATTGTAATCTGCTGCACGGTACATAAACTGACCAATAAGAGGGAATAGGCAGGATCTGGCAAAGAGCAGCTAGAAGACCTGGGCCTGACGAATGGAAGGCACAGAACAGGAACAACATGAAGTAGGAGAAAGAGGGGAAACATCATCAGCTCCATGTCCCAGCAGAGCAGGAAGACATTAAGAAACCCCAATGAAGTGCTGAAGTCGACCAAATTGTCCTTTCTACACCCTAATCCTTAACGCTAATGTAATTTGCTGCAAAACACCTGAGAGAGTCCAGGTGATAGACAATAATCCAGATGTTCTTCTTGTCAGGTCTAGTTATGGCTGAGCTGATCATGACACAACAATGAATGGAATCCTGATTTAGGCAGTCAAGTGGTATGCTCCTTGTGATATCCATTTCCGTAATGCTCAAGTGAGTGGAAATTCATCCGCCTGGAGGAGCCATTTCTTGTCAGGCTCTTCCCATGCCTTACCATCCAATATCATTCCACTCCTTTGTACCTCATGGATCAAGACTTCCTTATCTATCTGAATGAAACTGGCAGTTATCTCCTCTTTTTTTTAACCTCTTTTCCATCTCAACCATTAGGTCAGAGTCAAGAAGTCATACAACACAAAACCAGGCCCTCCAGCCCACTCAATCCCTACTGACCATTAAGTACCCAACCATACTAATCTGGTTTACCAGAACTTTACACATGGTTTTCCATGTGTTGGTGGATGGAGCTCTCATCTAGATTCCTCTTAGGAGGCTGTACTTCAAGAAGGTGGCATCTATCAAAAAGGGCCCTTCCCATCTAGGACATGCCCTCTCCTCATTACTACTATCAGGGAGCAGACACAGGACCCTGAAGATACACACTCAATGTTTTAAGAACAGCTTCTTCTCCTCTGCCATCAGAATTCCAAACATCTATGAACTCCTGAATACTACCTCACTAACTTCTACCATTTTTATCTTTATCTTTCTTATTGCCACTTATAGTAATTATTTTATGTACTGCACTGTACTGCAGCCACAAATCAATAAATTTCACAACATATATCAGTGATAATAAACCTGACAACACACACAAAATGCTGGTGGAACACAGCAGGCCAGGCAGCATCTATGGGGAGAAGCACTTCTCCCTATAGATGCTGCCTGGCCTGCTGTGTTCCACCAGCATTTTGTGTGTGTTGTTTGAATTTCCAGCATCTGCAGATTTCCTCGTGTTTGATAGTAAACCTGATTCTGATTCTGAGAATCTCTGCCTCCACTGCCCTCTCAGGCAGTGCATTCAAAATCCCAACCATTATCTGGGTGAAAATAAACATACTAAACCTCTTATTCTTAACTTAAACCTATGCCCTCTTGTTATATATGCCCCTGTTACAGGATAATATATAATACTTATCGAACCTATCTATCCCCCTCAATTTTGTTGACCTTTATCAGCTCTCCCCTCAGCTATCTCCACTCCAATGAAAAAAAAAACTATCCAGTTTATCCTCATGACAAAGATAATCCATCCCAAATAATTGTCAGGTGAATCTCCCTGGACCTTCTCCAGTGTTTTGCTGCCTTTGAAATAAAAAGCAAAATTACAGCAGTAAATAAACCAAGAGCTACAAATGCTAAAAATCCAAAAAAAAAAACAGGGCATGCTGAGCAACACACACAAATTGCTGGAGGAACTCAGCAGGAACTCATAGGCAGCATCTATGGAAAAGAGTACATTCAACGTTTTGACTGGGTACACTGGAACCATTCATCAGATCAGGTAGTATTCAACAGAAAAGACAAGAGAATTGACAAAAGACCTTCAACTTGAAATGTTTTAACTATTAGAATCATCTGATAAAGGTCATCAACCTGAATCTGTCTCTCCTTCCATGGATGCTGCCTAAACTGCCAAGTGTTTCCAGCAGTTGATGTTCATATAATATCAGGATTCCATCTTCCAATCTTGTCAATGTCAGATAAAAAGGAGCTACCCCGGCTACAGTTTAATGAAAGAATGAAATCCATTTTCTAAGGAATTTGAAGAGTAATTTCTTTAGCCAGAGGGTGTTGAATCTGTGTAATTCATTGCCATAGTCAGCTGTGGAAGCCAAGTTGTTGTGTATATTTAAAGCAGAAGTTGATAGGTTCTGGATTAGTCAGTGCGCTGAAGGTTATGTGGAGAATGCAGGAAAACGGATTTGGGAAAGATAATAAATCAGCCATGATGGAATGGCAGATGAAACTCGCTGGGCTGAATGTTCGAATTCTGTTCCTATGTCCTATGAACGTGGTTTTATGGTGATAAAGGAGAATGCCATGGGGACTGTACCCTTTCCAGATTGTTAATCACATGATTCACATCTAACTGAGGAATTCATAGATTCTATTTCACTGCATGATTCTGAGTGCAAACCACACAAACACTATTTCAGAAGTCCTTCTGGCTGACTTCACGATTCTTAGCAATGGATTAAACTGTGCTGGAGGATGAAATGCAATGAGAGATTAATGAATGGATGAAGTCCAATTGTTAACAGTACTCTTCTTTGTTTAAAATGTCCATTTAACACATTCCAGTGGGAGAAAATATTAATTTCACCTCAAAATGCCTGCTGTGCCACTACCTGAGCCCAGCAAAAGGAGGTCATGCCAGAGCCACCCTCAGGCACCAAATGTTGCCTCCAGTTGGCCAGGTTTCCCAGGATGCATTACATTACCATGAAGTCTCCATTCTCATGGAGTGTATATAATCTGGACTGGTGAATGCAACAGAACCGCACCTTCTGGAGACCAACAACATCCTCCACTAACATGCTTGTAGTCGTTTGGCTCTTACTGTAATGCCACGCAGTTGGCGTGATCAGAGTTCACGGGTGTGAGGAGCCAGAGAAGTAAGGAGACTTCTTGTCAATTGGAAAAGCACAAAGTACAACACAAAACTCTATATAGAGGATGTGAAGAACACCTGAATTATAACATTCGCCTTTGGAATTGGTCTGCTGCGAATTAACAGCCTAGGGTCTACAAATCAATTTCCGAATTAAAAGATGGTGTGATAAATGTTTCATTTTAATTAGAGTTTTGAAAATGAATTCCTCATGATCAAATAGATGGCATTCAGTGAGGGTGATAATTCCAAAGTGGTTTTTGAATTTAGATCAGAATGGTTCACTAATTTAAATTGTCACCAGCTGTATCAATGTGAATTCCTGGCAAGGCCATAAGAAGTCTATTTTTTGTTTCCATTATAAATTTTGCACAGCACATTGGCAAAATCAACAGTGAAGTGTGTGAAAATGCCTAATCCCTAAAATCACTCGGTCATACGTGCGAAAATATTTGATATCATAAAGCGTATTTAAGCATCCGTATTTCAATGCTCCCTGAAACTGTTTGATTTCTTGTGTTATCTGATGAATCATCAGATGGAGGACTCTCTGCAAACTCTTTGCTAAGGGAGCTCATGCAATGTGATATGCCAACACCATAGGAGGTGGAAGCAGCTGAACACTTCTTGACAATAAAGCAGGATGATTTTCAAGTCTAAGGATGCAATTCTTCACAACAGCCAAGAAATTGACTGAATACAAGCATTTTCTGGATTTATCTGGCATTTTAAAAATTTTTTTACTTTACTTCACATTTTATTTGATTATCATTTTGTTCAGTGGTGAGCCCTGGTCCAAGGTCATATCCACGTTTCCATTGCAGGTAAGCTAAGTGCTTGTATGCTCTACTGAAAGGAACAGCATGCAGGTTGCAGGAAAGTGCTGTTGAACCCTTAAGATAAATTACAGTTATATAAAATGCCCAAAATTGTAACAGAAGGTTATGTGGAGGTGTAAACTGTGAGTAGAATTTCTCTTGATCTCCACAGGAGCAAGAGAGAGCATGCCATCTGCTTGATTGCCACACTTGCTCTGCTCTAGTCTTTCAAAGGGTACAAGAGTGAATATTTTTCTGTCTTATTGCCCTATCCTAACAAATAGTTTGTTTTTTTTTTGCAGTTTTTTTATGAATGTAAAATACCTTCCAAAAACACGGTTTTCAATCTGTATCACTCATTTCAACTCTGAATCTCACTTCCAACATTTTCCAACATTAGGAATTCTGCTTGTTCATTTTGCTTATCTGAATGAATTCTGCTCAGATCTGCAATAGGCAGCTTTCCTAAACCAATGCTAACATTACCTGTCGCTGGTTATTACTTCCCCAGATGAATTGTGGATGATAAGATATACAACTCTGTTGGCTATCTGGTTAATCCCAAAATAAATACATGCCTGGCTCTGGATTCTTAAGCATTTTTTTTAAAGTTCCATTTTTTACGCTTGATCTCTGTAGGAGCAGGAGAAAGCACACATCTTGCCACGCTTGCTCTTTAACTCACAATGTTAGAAAAGAGAATTTTATTGAGGGAAAATAATTCTGGAGTGCAAGAAAATTAAAGGTAAGTAGTTAGTGAGGAAGCTTCTAATCAAAGTGAAAGAAGAAAGTGCAGAAACTGGCTTGTTGCTCAATGCTACGAAAACCAAGATTATGTCAACCATAATCTTTTAATTTATTAACACCGAGGTAATAAATGAAAGGAAGTGAAAGCAGTGACATATTTTGTCTTCCTTGGTTTAAAGATTTCTATAGATGGTAACTGCAGCCACGAAATTAAACAGCGCTTACTTCTGGGGAGGTCAGCAATGGCAAATTTAGATACAATACCAAAGAGCAGATACAGAACATTGTCTACGAAGATCTGTATAGTCAAATCTCCAGTTGTGGTGTACGGCCGTGAGAGCTGGACTATTAGTAAGACTGAATACAAAAGAATCAACACCTTTGAACTTGGATGCTGGAGGAAAGTGTTAAGAGTTCATTGGACAACAAGAAGATCCAGCAGGTCAACACTTGAAGAAATACAGAAACACTGCTCACTGGGAGGCTTGATTATGAGACAAAGCTCAAATGTTTTGGCCACATCATGGGGAAACAGGACTCCTTGGTGAAGACTCTCATGTTAGGTAAAACAGAAGGTAAAAGAAGGAGAGGCTACAGAGGCTACGATGGATAGATAATATTACTCAGACAATGCACATGACCTTGGGGGATCTTAGGGAGGCAGTTTCCAACAAGAAGGCTTGGTGAGCAGGAGTCCATGACGTCACAAACAGTCAGACTCAACTTAATGACTGAACAACAACAACCATTAGTCTGAGTCCAAATTCACAAGCAAATGGGCTAAATGAAGTACAGAGCCCACAGTATATAAATCTACAGGAAGTTTATAACCTATTTAGTTGTCCATATTTCAGTGAGAAGTAATGTAGTGTGCACGATGCTACATTTACCAGAAATTCTTTCTTAGTGATGAAGACATACTGGTTAAATATCAAGTCACAATTCAAAATTAACAGTAATTAGTAAAGCAGATGGAAGCCTGGGATTCTTAAAGCATGGGAGCATGGTATATAAAAAAAATAGATATCTTGTTTTAAACCTTTATGAAAGATTAGTCTGGCTGGAACTGTTGAAGTAGGCCCAATTTCCCCCATTTTGGGAAGAATGAAATGGTCTTACTAGAGTGAGAGCAGAAAAGACTGACCAGAATCATTTTTCTAGCGGAAGATGTTAGTGATAAGGTTAGAATAGCGATGCTAGGGAACACAGAAAATTAACAGAGGTCTGCAAGATCATGACTGCTTTAGACAGAAGCAGAAGCACCAAATGTAAGAAATGGGGCTTGATTCCTGTCGCTGTGTAAGGAGTTTTTGTGTTCTCCTTTTGACCGTGTGGGGTTTGCTCCTAGTGCTCTGGTATTCCCCCCCCCCCCCCCACACACACATTTCAAAGACGTATGGGTTTAGGGATAGTGAACTGTGGGCATCCCATGTACCCGGACATGTGGCAATACTTGTGGATGCTCAGCACAACTCTTGCTGATTTAATTGGATGCAAAGTATTTCACTGTACATTCGAACATAGGAGTCAACAACCATGTTTGCACCGCGGACCGTTTTAATATTGACAATATTTTCTGGTGGACCGGCTGACGGGGGTGAGGGGAGGGTGTTAATCATGACCGGACTATAGGTGATAAGTCAACTATAAGTCACTTGTACACTCAATTTTGTTTCTAAAAGGATTTATCTAACGAATTTATATTAGACACACAACGCATATTTTTGTCGCATAAATGTAGTGATAAGTCAATTATAACTCTCTTTTAAGTCGATAGCATCATATTTTAAGTAACATTTTAAGTAACATCCTTGGACATTAAACACACAGCACATTATTTTCCTCGTATGAACATATAAAGTCATTGCAACACACTAGTGAGAGGACAAGGAGAGGGCCGGAGGTCCCTGTGCCAGGACCACGACGGTCGCAGTCTGGAGAGAGCGAGGAGGAGTACGACAGGGCACGCACCCACGGCCCCCCCCCCCCCGTAGGTAGGTAGGTAGGATCTATCAGCCGACAAAAGTTTCGCTCAAGGGATTACTTTCAGTAGATCGCTGCGATGTACGGTAGTTGCCCTGCTTCTTAGGAAACCCTAAGCCTGAATTAGGTCGTCTGCAAATATTTTAGCACTGGGTTCCCCACGAACATTTGGTGTGGTAAACAGGTTTAGAGGCGGTGTCCATCTGTCCGCGCTCCAGGCCAGTAGTAACGGCACTTCTCGCTGGCAGCACGAGGTGGCTGGTTACCTGAGGCCAACCAGTGATCCCTGGCGCGAGGGTATCACTGCGTTTAGGCAACTGATGACCTCATTGCATTCAAGTTCAACAGTGGACGTGACAGGGAATGAGGAAAGATGCAGCTGACTCATACCGTTTCATATCGCCAAATCATATCGTTTCTTCACAGAACATGCTTTGTGACCCAGTACCGGTCCATGGCCTGGTGGTTGGGGACCACTGTTCTAACATACATGTGACATATGAAGCTAATCTTTCTTTCAAATTTGAATTTGAATGATACCAAAGAGAATATTGGATAAAAAAAACCCAGAAGACTGGAACTCATGGTCTGCTACCTACTGCTAGTCTGGTTCCTGTCAGGAAGGTTTCCTCTTTAACTGTCCAGTGCTCCTTTCGGTTCAAGCAACACATTCCCCATCAGGTAAACTGTTATCAGATTCCATCTGCACTTACACATCACAATCGGAATCAAGTTTAATATCACCGGCATAAGTCATGAAATTTGTTGTTAGACGGCAGCAGTACATTACAATACACAATAATGAAAACTGTAAATTATGGTAAGTATATACACTTCAAAAAGTTAAGTTAAATAAATGGTGCAATAAAGAGGAAAAAAAGAAAAAGTAGTGAGGTAGTGTCCATGGGTTTAATATCCATTCAGAAATCTGATGGAAGAGGGGAAGGAACTATTCCTGAATCATTGAGTATATGCCTTCAGGCTCCTATATCTCCTTCTTGATGGTAGCAATGAGAAGAGGATATGTCCTGGGTGATGGGGATCCTTTGTTTTGAGGCATCGATCCTTGAATACACCCTCAATGCTGGGGAGGCTAGAGACTGCTAGAGGCTAGAAGTGGCTTCCCTTCCTCCACCATCAACTCTGCTCTCAAACACACCTCTCCCATTTCACGTACATCTGCTCTCACCACATTCTCCTGCCACCCCACTCGGGATAGGGTTCCCCTTGTCCTCACCTACCACCCCACCAGCCTCCGGGTCCAACATATAATTCTCCGTAACTTCCGCCACCTCCAATGGGATCCCACTACCAAGCGCATCTTTCCCTCCCCCCCTTTCTGCTTTCCACAGGGATTGCTCCCTACACAACTCCCTTGTCCATTCATCCCACCCATCCCTTTCCCACCAATCTCCCTCCTGGCACTTATCCTTGTAAGCGGACCACGTACTACACCTGCCCTTACAATTCCTCCCTCACCACCATTCAGGGCCCCAGACAGTCCTTCCAGGTGAGGCAACACCTCACCTGTGAGTCAGCTGGTGTGGCATATTGTGTCCGGTGTGGCCTTCTTTATATTGGTGAGACCCGACGCAGACTGGGAGACCTTTTCACTGAACACCTACACTCTGTCTGCCAGAGAAAGCAGGATCTCCCAGTGGCCACACATTTTAATTCCACGCCCCATTCCAATTCTGATATGTCTATCCATTGCCTCCTCTAATGTCAAAATGAATCCAAACTCAGGTTGGAGGAACAACACCTTATATACCGGCTGGGTAGCCTCCAACCTGATGGCACAAACATTGATTTCTCTAACATCTGTTAATGCCCTCCTCCCCTTCTTACCCCATTCGTTATTATTCCCCTCCCCTTTTTTCTCTCCTTTCTTTTTCTCTCTCTGCCCCTCTCACAATCACTCCTTGCCTGCTCTCCATCTCCCTCTGGCACTCCCCTCCCCCTTTCTTTCTCCCTAGGCCTCCCATCCCATGATCCTTTCCCTTGGCCAGCTGTGTATCCCTTTTGCCAATCAACTTTCCAACTCTTAGCTTTATCCTTCCACTTCCTGTCTTCTCCTATCATTTCGGATTTCCCCCTCCCCCTCCCACTTTCAAATCTCTTACTATCTTTTCTTTCAGTTAGTCCTGACGAAGGGTCTTGGTCTGAATCGTTGACAGTGCTTCTTCCTATAGATGCTACCTGGCCTGCTGTTTTCCACCAGCATTTTGTGAGAATTAGCTGAGATTGCAATCTTGGTCAACATCAACCAGTTGGGCCAAAGGGCCTACTTCTCTGCTCTATGACTCTATGACAACATTTCTATTGATTCAACCAAAATAATTCAGATCTGACCTAAAAGAGGCCCACCACTTGCCACAGTATTCGAGTACATGCCTAAAGTGGCACAGCAGTATAGCAGTTAATGAATGAATGAATGATCTTTATTGTCATTATACATAGATACAACGAAACTCGGTTTGGCTTCCTCTCAGGCAATTAAATAAAGCAGTAGATAAAAACAAGACAGTAATAGAAAAACAGTATGAAATAGATAAGTAGCAGAATATAAGTTGCAGCAGCACCAGAATATCACAGTAATGCACAAAGTGCCATTAGTGCAAGTATTTGAGTCCTTGTGTGTGCATGTGTGTGCTCATAGTTTTGGTCATTGTTCTGTGGGAGTGGTGTGACAGAGGCCACAGCTCTGGGGTAGAAGCTGTTCCTCAGGCTATTTGTTCTGGCTTTTAGTGTCCTGAACCTTTTGCTGGACGACAGCGGGTCAAACAGGGAGTGGCCGGGGTGTGTGGTGTCTCTGGTTATGCTGATTGCTTTCCTCCTGAGTCTGCTGGAATAGATGGTGTCCAGTCCTGGGAGCTCCATCCTGACAAATCGCTTTACAGCACCAGCAACCACTGACTGGGGTTCGATTGATGGAGGTACAGGAGTCAGAAGACGCATACTCAATGTTTTCAGAACAGTTTCTTCCCCTCTGCCTTTTGAATGGGCAATGAACCAACCCATGAAAACCACCTCACTATTTTTGCTCTCTTATTGCACTATATTTTTTTCTTATTGTAATTTTAGTGTGTTATGCATTGCACTGCAAAACTAAAGAAAAATTTACAACCTTTGTCTTGATATTTAACCTGATTCTGATTCCTGCTGTTGTCTGTAAGGAGTTTGTACATTCTCCCTGTGACAGCATGGTGCTCCAGTTTTCTCCCGTATTCCAAAGACAAACATTTAGAGTTGGTGATTTGTGGCGTTGCTATGTTGGTGCTGGAAGTGTCGCAACTCTTGTGGGCTGCCCAGCACAATCCTCACTGGTTTGATTTGACCAAAATGACAAATTTCACTGCATGTTTCCACATGCATATAACAATAAAGGAAATATTTTTCTTTATGGCAGAAAGATGACATCAAAGTACTGTCCTTATCGCCCACCTGACATATGCAACACTCTTCAGCATTTATTTTTCCACCTCATTATCCACTTTAAACCATGTGGACTGTTCCTGATCCTTTTAGCTTATATCCTCTCGCATTTGGGGTGGCGGGGTGGGGATACACCTCTACCAAAGGAGGCGCAAGGCACACCTTCCCTCAGCTAGCCTGCACGTCACCCTTGGGCAAGGGGTAGCACCTGCTTGCCCACCCAGATCAGGGTCACATGCAGCCATGGGAGCCGGTGGTGGATGGTCCTGCGAACAACTTGTGCATTTCACAAGTCCTGGTTACGCGACCACTGACGCCAGGCAGACAATCTTAGCAGAGTATCAGTAATGGCTAGGTTCACCCATCTTATAAAAACACTGCCCAGAAGAAGGTAAAGCACTTCTGTAGAAAAATTTAACAAGAAGAATCATTGCCGTGGAAAGACCATGATCGCCTGCATCACACGACACATCACAAAACGAACAAACCTTTCTCATCATTGCGAAGTTTACAAATTTCAAGAATTACAGGACTGTATAATATATCCTACTTTGTAACAATTCTACCTGTGGGATATCTTGCATAAATATGGAGCAGCCAATTGGAATTATTTATTTAGAAATACAGCACAGGACTTCAGGCTCACAAGCTCCACCACCCAGCAACCCTAACCTAATCACAGGTCAATTTACAATGACTAATTAACCTACTAACTGGTATGCCTTTGGCCATAAGAGGAAACCCATGCAGTCATGGAGAGAACGTAAAAACTCTTTACAGACGGTGGAAGAAGTGAAATGTGATCTCCAAGGCCCCATGCTGTAATAGCATCATACCCACTGCAATGCTACTGGGTGCCAAATCCTAACTATGTTCACAAGCCACTGTAAATAAAGGAACACATCCAAGGAACACTGCTCAATCAAAATCTGGGCCACTGTCGATAGAAAATGACCCTAATGTAAGATACATAATATATAAGCATATATGAAATAGAGGGACAGATATAACAAGGTTAAGGATGGTTTCAGTGTGAAAATGCAAAACAAATGAACCATAATTTGTGTTGCTCTTGTGTAGCAGAGATAAAAATCACCTTGTAGGAGTAAAGAAAGAAGAGTTTAACTCTGCATGTGGTTCATGTAATATTCAACTAGGAATTTTTCATACTGACATCTGATGACAAAAAAGCAGAGAAGTTAATTGTACAGAGCAAAGGTTTCTCAAAAGCAAAGGGGGGGGGGGAACTGTACCATTACAGCATTACTCTTCACAAGAATAAAAGGATTAATTCAAGTACAAGAATGAAATGGTATTTGTGTAATATAAATATACATACTCTTCTCAGATGTAACAATAAATTGGATTGAATTTCCAAGCAGCTTATACAGAATTCTTTATTTGAGAACACTCAGAATTTACATTTAACATATAGTGGCATCCATGGGTAGCAAAGAAGTCCTATGTTTATAAATGTCCATAATCAAATTTGACCATAAGTTAGTGGGACAGAAAGACAGAGAGACAAATGTATTTGTTTCTAGCAACTTCAGTGGAAGTGAATTTCAGAAGCAGACTTCCATGTACTAGCTCATAAATAATGGATGAACTTCCAAACCAATGCCTTTGATAGGTTTGCAACATTCTCCTAAAGCACGAGCAGCAGCTTTCTTTAGCCTTAGCTGAAGCTCAGTTATTACACACTTATTTGCATATCAGAACATTCACACTTCCAGTCCTTACACACAAAGATCCAGCCTTCTTGCTATATACTAAGTGCACTGTTGAAAGATCAGCATTTCAGATAGATACTCCTCTCGAAAATGATAGTTTACCCAGGCAGAGCAAACAAATTCTCACCAATGTTTTGGTTTATCCCTCACCTAACTTCATCAAAATCAGGTTGCCTCAGGGGCTCCCACTTTTTTTATGCCATGGACCCTGACCATTAATTGAGGTTGGGAACCTCCGAATTATCTAGACATCACAATGCACATTGCTATGAAGCACTGCTGAATGTCCAAATGGAGCAGTGAATTTTTGTCCAAGACATCCAAGCACAAAGTTCTATCCCCCTTGAGGCTCAAGGGAGCATACTTTACAGTGCAAGGTGTTTCTATTGTGCAAGGCCTTTCCTGTGCTGATTCTGCCACTGGACAGATGAACTTGGCAGCATGGGCTTAGAGTCACGTGGATGGGTACAGAGAGCAAATGCAGATATCAAGAGGTTTAAGGACTTTGGAAAAACTAGTGGAATGAATCTGTGTGACAAGTCAAAGCATCATACAGGCTAATGAAACACTATTGGTTTGGGAATGCAATGGGTGGGAAGTGGTAAATTGGGATGATAAAATGAAGTATAGTCAGGGCCTTGGACTGGAAGAAAGGAAATTGAGAGTCTCCAGCCTTCTGTATAAAGAAGCCCTTTCCCTCCTTCTCCTACAATGCTTTTAATTCATTCAGGAGAAAAGTACATCCTATTACTAAAGGAATATGCAGTTTTTTGATTTCCTTTGATAATAACAATGACGTTGGATAGAAAGGGAACCAACACATAGACATACAATTGAAGGACAATAGCTGGACAGGAACAGAAAACGTAAAGACTTTCACAGTGAAGGGTCATAATATTACATCAGGAAAACTAAATGAAAGGGACGTTCAACTTAATTATGATGAATGATTTTGCGCAGTAGCATGAAAAAGGTTTTCTACTGTATATAATGCATTATACTTGGCTTATTCCATTCATTGTAGGAACTGCTATGGAAATTTGAAAGTACTTTCATTAGAAGGAAATTACTGTCATATGGATTGCTTGCAAAGAAAAGCAGAGTTGTGTTTTAGAGGAAGCTGGGGAAGGAAAGTGAAGTAGCGGGAGAGTAAAACAAGTATGGTGTGAAGGTGTGAACCAGATTAGTTAGTCCAATGAGGTGAGAGCAAGCAGAGGGATTAAATCCATAATCCTTCTTCTGCAGTAGATTAAAAGCTTGGCACAACATTGTGGGCCAAAAGGCCTGTACTATGTTGTAATATTCTATGTGTGGGGGGTGAACAATGTTAATTGTAAAAAGAAAAAAATTATAGAAACATGCATACATGTTCACTCCATGAGATGATGGACGCTTACAAGCATTTCTCTAAACATCAGCATTGCAATTCCTGCCACGTCCTCATACGTTGGTGCCAGAATGTGTGGCGATGCTTGCAGCTCCCCCTCAAGCTGAGTAGGTTTTTAGCACAAATGATGCATTTCACTATATGTTTCAATGTGCATGTGATAAACTTGAATCCTGAATAAAACCAAATGACCTACTTCTCCTCTGTACGTTCAACATCGAACTTCTACACTTCTTCTGAAAGGTGAAATGTGATTTCTTGCTCGTCTCCAGACCACAAAATGATCCGTACATACTTCCTTCCCTTTTTCCAAAGAATTGCAAAGGGTCACTTTATCAAAGCAACAATATACAGTATTTGGTTTAGAAAAGAATTAATTCTAATATAACTCATTGAGAGGCACCTTCACGTGATCAGGATGCTCAGATTTGCCCTCAGTAGCAGTCAGTAGAATTGCTGCTGCACAGTTCTAGCGACATGGTCTCAGTCCTGACCTATAGAATGCTGCCTTCATGGGGTTTGCACATTCTCCTTGTGATCATATGGGTTTCTACTGTGTACTCGAGTTCTCTTCTACGTTCCTAGGGGCACACAACCTGCAGGCTAATTAGCTACTGTAAATTGCAACTGGTTTAAAGTTCGAAGTACATTTTATAGCCTTGAAATGAAGAACCCCAATAGAACCCATTAAAAACAAAAGACCATCAAACACCCAGAGTGCAAAGAGAGAAAGAAAAACAAATTGTGCAAACAGCATTCAGAACCAAAATTCACAATGCAGCCAATCTAGACATCCACTAGTGGCAGACCACAGCCCCAGTCTTCCGAAGATTTGAGCAAATCCTTTGGAGCCGTGAGCTGAACTGATCCAACAGCGAGTGGTATCAATTAGGAGTTGATGGATGGAATAAAATCGGATCACCTTCATTGGTTGCTTGTTGGTCGGTGTGAACATCATATGTCAAAAACCCTGTCTGCTGCTGTGTATGCTAACTACAATTCAATTTACATATTTTATTCGGAGTTGACACCCAGCAATTACTGAATCACAGTGGTCATTGTGAATTTGCAGGCTTGTTGGTGAATTCTGTTTCGGTGACCTGTCTCATCTCACCTAAATCTGCTGGGCTCAAAGAGAGAAAAGCTGGCTAGCGAAGAGTGCTTCGTGAGCTACATGAAAAGAGCCTGTCAGTCACCAGTGAGGACCATGAAAACACAGGAAGCAGAAAGGATGATTTAGCATGACAACACAAAGCAAGATAGGTTTTTATTCAACATTGCTACACCACCATCAAGAAGGCCTACCGTGCTATTCCACGCCCTCACTTCAGGAAGCCTGATCACCTGGCTGTACTTCTACTCCCTGAGGATAGGCAGAGACTGAAGACTGCAGTGCCAGCAGTGAGGACCAAGAAGGTTTGGACAAGGGAAGCACGGGGGCGCCTACAGGACTGCTTTGAATCGGTGGACTGGACTGTATTCAGGAATTCATCTTTGAATCTGGATGAGTATGCTGCAGTTGTTACCGACTTCATTAAAACCTGTGTGGATGAGTGTGTGCCTACAAAGACTTCCTGTACATTCCCAAACCAAAAGCCCTGGATGAACCAGGAGGTATGTTGTCTGTTGAAGGCTAGATCTGTAGCATTCAAGTCTGGCAACCCAGGCCTGTACCAGAAAGCCAGGTATTATTAGCATAGGGCTATTTCAAGGGTGAAGAGGTTGGAGGCAATATCAGCTGCATGGCAACTCTGACAGGGTCTGCAGTACATTACTTCCTACAAAGCGTAATCCAATAGTAGGAAAGGCAGCAATGCTTCACTACCAGATGAACTCAACGCCTTCTATGCACACTTTGAAAGGGAGAATACAACCACAGCTGTGAAGATCCCTGCTGCACCTGATGACATTGTGATCTCCGTCTCAGAGGGTGAACTTAGACTGTCTTTATAGACAGTGAACCCTTGCAAGGCAAAAGGTCCCGATGGAGTATCTGGTAAGACTCTGAAAACCTGTGCCAACCAACTGGCAGGAGTATTCAAGGACATTTTCAACCTCTCACTGCTATGGGCAGAATTTCCCACTTGCTTCAAAAAGGCAACAATCACACCAGTACCTAAGAAGAATAATGTGGGCTGCCTTAATGACTATTGCCTGGTAGCACTTAGATCGACAGTGATGAAATGCTTTGAGAGGATGGCGCACCTCAGGGGTGTCACTGCTCTACTCTCTATATACACATTACTGTGTGGGTAGGCATAGCTCAAATACCATCTATAAATTTGCTGACGATACAATCATTATTGGTAGAATCTCGAATCTTAGGTTGTGATGACAGGACATACAGAAGCGAGATATGCCAACTAGTGGAATGGTGCCACAGAAACAACCGGGGCATGCCCTTTTCTCACTGTTCCCAACAGAGAGGAGGTACAGAAGCCTGAAGGCACACACTCAGCGATTCAGGAAAAACCTCTTCCCCTCTGCTATCCGATTCCTAGATGGACAATGAAGCTTTGGACACCAACTCACTTCTTTAAAAAATATACAGTAGTTCTGTTTTTGCATGTTTTTTTAATCTATTCAATATATGTAATCGATTTACATGTTAATTTATTATTATGTTTCGCTTTATTTTATTTATTTTTTCCTTTCTGCTAGATTATGTACTGCATTGAACTGCTGCTGCTAAGTTAAAATTTCACGTCACATGCTGGTGATAATAAACTTGATTTTGATTCTGAAAAAACATGCTCCTTATAAATCCGAGCTATATCCAAACTGATGAAAGCATTTTGGTCTGAAATGTTGACTGTTTATTCCCTTCCATCGATCCTGCCTGACCAGTTGAGTTCTTCAAGTATTTTACATGTGTTGCTCAAGATTTCCAACATCTGCAGAATCTCTTGCATCTATATTCAAACAATTAAAGTTTGGGGGTAAGTGGAATGAGTAAAGCTTTGTTGTTCTGTGAATAAAGAATAATTGTTTAAGACCATTACAGATACGTTTTTGTGTTTTATTATTGGTGATATTGTACAATCATATGAGGTATAACAGCAAATAATTAATTTCCCTGTGGACATTGAGATACCACAAAATGTGCACAGATTTGTCGAACCAAAATAATGCAGTTCATTCTCTGAAGGATTTGCTGAGCAACAAATAACATTGTCCTGAGCAAATACAGGGGCCAAACTTGCATCAGGCACAAAGGGCAACTCCTCTAGGAAATGCCTTGACAAATTTCTGGCATGATATCAAACGGCCCAGAAGTGTTTCCCAATGGAAATTTTCAATTACAAAACCCTGAAAAGAGTGAAGCAATTGAATTTCTATGCAGCTTCTTTAAACAAGAACTTTAAACTTGTTTGTCTGTTTTGTGTATCAGTGTTTTACTGAGCTATTGATTCATGGAACAGATTGTCAGTTTGGCATCTCTGAGCAGAAGAGGGCTAATGTTTTCTGTCTTTTCAAGGCAGTAAAACCGTGTTTCACATTGAAGTAATTGGCCAGGCTACAAAATAGCATGAGAGTAATAAGGATATTCATTGTATTATGGCATTCTGAATAATCGTATCTCCGTTTTCAGGCCGCATTGCATCATTACTTTCCTTCTCTTCCAATTCCGAAATTGCACTTCTCCTTTTCCTTCCATTAGTATCTTTTGATATAGGTATATCCAATGCTTTGCCTTTTTGAAGCATGTCTCTAAGTGTCTGCCCCATCAGAATACTCCACTCACACACCTGCCTGCCAGAACTGCAGCATACTGACACTACCCACTGGTAGCCTGAGGCTTAATATGCCATTGCCCAGATTATGAAAGAAACTTCTGAGCCTTAATTTTGCTTGATGTTTCTTTTGAGGACTAAGTGGGCTCAATTTGATATTCTCTGAAGAACACAGATCAGACATACATTGGGGGATAATTTGAATGACAAGAGTCATAGTTCATATCCTCTTTAAGCTTCATTTACTTTCTCATTGCCCGCTTCTTCTTTGAACTTGTCTTTGTCATCTTTTGTTTTTACATTCTGACTCCAAAATGTAATCTTCTTTCATGGCTGAGTTCAAACCACTTTTGCCTACAACTTGTTGTCACTGTAGCTTCTCCGTTTCCTTTCCCAACTATGCATCCTCCTCTCTATCCTACCTTATGTCAAAACTTACCATCCTAAGTGCAATGAATATCATAGAGTAAAAGCACAGACCCAGGCTCTTTGACCCAACTAATCCACGCCGACAAAGAATTCTATCAGAGCTCGTCCCATGTGCCTATGTTTGACCCACATCTCCCTTTGAAGCATGTCACGTGTTTGTGCCACTCATTGTGAATTTGCTGCCTACAGAATAGCTCACCGTGAACTGTCTATCCACTCCTATGTTGCTGTTCCTTTACAATACCTCAGCTGCATTCATTTCCATCTCAGTTTCAACATATGCTGTACTCTTAGATTCCAGGCCAATCCAGGGCTTTCTCTGTCTATGTATACGGGGTATCTGTGGCCTATCACCATGTTTGCCATAATTTGTCTGAATGCCATGCAGACTCGGTACATATGGCCATAATAAACTAATAGTAAATGCCTGCGTTACCCTTAAAGATTTTTTGAGGTTAACCAGCATCATCTTGTGTGAAAGACAAACAATACTCTTATAACCATTTCCCAAGTTGGTGCAGTCTTTCACTGATTCTACTATAGTAATTATTCTATTATGGATTTATGAAGTATGCCCACAAGAAAATGAATCTTAGGGTTGTAGATGGTGAAATATATGTTCTTGGATATGGGAGGAGGAGCTTAGGAGAGTCAATGGCACCGAACAGTGACTCTTTTGCTTGCATCTTCAGAAACAGCACTATTTCTATCTTTAATATCTCTATCGTTCCCTTTCAGGGTTCTTTTGAAGACCCTGGTGTTACACGCTGACTGTGGGAATGGGACCAGCTCTCAGGGTCTCACGACTGGCCGTTGTTCCAACGTACCACGGGTGCGGCCTAAGAGCTTCGCTCGCCTACGGAGGTCCGAGGTTTCGTGGCTCTGGAGATGGGCGGATTAAAGGTCGGTGTCATGGCATGAGATTGGTGTGTCATCGTGGGAGTGGTTAGATCTACAGCCGTGTGCCCAGAGACCGGAGATTCTTTGGGCACAGAATTTGGAAAAAGCGACACAATGGAGTTTTAACATCATAAACCAGCAAGTTATTTGTTATCTTTGTCCTCTCGCTGTGAAACGGAGACACCTCTGTCTCCCTCGTTAGGGAGAGTGTGTGTCTGGGGTATGTTGAATACCGGGTGAATGAGTAGTCTTTGGGGTACTGCAAGCCTGTGACTTTGCCATATGCTTGAGAGCTCGGCGGTGGGAGCCGATGCTTTTTTTTTTGCTGGTGGTGGGAGGGGGGATCGTAGCTTGCTGCCGCATACGTGCAGAAGGGAGGAGATCTGGGGGGGACTTTGCAGTTCTAACGTTTGACTGTCATTCATTCCTTGGGGCACTCCTCTGTTTTTTGTGGATAGTTGCGAAGAAAAAGCATTTCAGGATGTATATTGTATACGTCTCTCTGACATTAAATGTAACTTCGAACTTACTTTGAACTTTGACGGTCTTCTCTGCTGCTATTTATTTTGAGATACAAACAGTAACAAGCCATTCTGGCTCTATTTGCCTGCGCTGCCCAAATACTACCATATAACAAATTAATGGCAAAGGATGGTAGGGTACAGGAACCAAGGTGTACAAAGGCTGTAGAAAATCCAGTCAAGAAGAAAAGAAAAGCTTAGAAAGTGTCAAAAAACTAGGTAATGATAGAGATCTAGAAAATTGTAAGGCTAAGAGGAGGGAGCTCAAGAATGGAATTAGGAGAGCCAGAAGGGGCCAATAGAAGGCCTTCATGAGCAGGATTAAGGAAAACCTCAAAGCATTCTGCAAGTATGTGAAGAGCAAGAGGATAAGACATGAAAGAATAGGACCAATCAGGTATGACACTGGAAAAGTGGGTATTGAACCAAAGGAGATAGCGGAGGTACTTAATGAACAGTTTGCTTCAGTATTCACTACTGAAAAGAAACTTGGCGATTGTAGGGATGACTTACAGCGGACTGAAAAGCTTGAGCATATAGACATTAAGAAAGAGGATGTGCTGGAGCTTTTGGAAAGCATCAAATTGGATAAGTCGCTGGCCCAGATGAGATATACTCCAGGCTACTGTGGGAGGTGAGGGAGCAGATTGCTGATCCTCTGGCAATGATCTTTGCATCATCAATGGAGATGGAAGAGGTTCTGGAGGATTGGATGGTTGCAGATATTGTTCCTTTATTCAAGAAAGGGACTAGAGATAGCCCACGAAATTATAGTTAGTGAGTTCTAATTTAATGGTTGGTAAGTCGATGGAGAAGATCCTGAGAGGCAGGATTTATGAACATTTGGAGAGGCATAATATTATTAGGAATAGTCAGCATGGCTTTGTCAAAGGCAGGTCATGCCTTATGAGTCTGATTGAATTTTTTTGAGGATGTGGCTAAACACATTCATGAAGGTAGACCGGTAGGTGAGTAAGTACAGAGGCATGGGATCTAAGGGGACATTGCTTTGTGGATCCAGAACTGGCTTGCCCACAGAAGGCAAAGAATGGTTGTAGATGGCTCATATTCTGCATGGAGGTCAGTGACCAGTGGTGTGCCTCAGGGATCCCTGTTCTTTGTAATTTTTATAAATGACCTGGTTGAGGAAGTAGAGGGATGGGTTAGTAAATTTGCTGATGACAGAAAGGTTGGAGGTGTTGTGGATAATGTGGAGGGCTCTCAGAGGTTACAGTGGGACATTCATAGGATACAAAACTGGGCTGAGAAGTGGCAGATAGAGTTCAACCCAGATAAGTGTGAGGTGGTTCATTTTGGTAGGTCAAATACGATGGCAGAATATAGTATTGGTTGATGTGGCCAAATTGGGCCAAAGAGCTTGTATAACTCTATGATCTTCTTCTGAGGTAAATTGGAGCCAGCTTCTTGAAGGACTGAAGCTTTGGTGCAAAGCATCTCATCTTATAGTGCCCATCAACACTGTGCTACTTGGAATGGGGATTATAATTTTCGATGTCCAGCATGGCATCCAATGAAGCAACCCATGAACACCACTTCACTATTTTTGTTCTCTTTTTGCACTACTTATTTAATTTATATATATAATTTAATATAATTTTTATATATAGTGGATTCCAGTTAATTGGGCCATTGATTAATCAGGGCAGCTGCTTATTTAGGACTGCTCTTAAAGAACAAAATCTAATCCAGAAAATAGCCAGGATTTCCTTCATTTGGAACACTATGCCACTTAATTGGGACAGGAGACTTTTGCCAAACAGCTTCTAACTAGCATCAGTCACATGCACTTGTGGAAGATGAGTGTGCTTGTGTTCAAAGAGCAGTGTTCTTTGTCATTAAGCATTGGCAAGAAATAAGCAGAAAGATCAATCAGAACTGTTTGGCTCACTGCGGCGGAGAGTGAAAATGAAGCAAATTCACTTCTTCAGCAAGCTAGGCCAAAATATACTAGTCCCAATGTGTCCCATTTGACTGTAATCCACTGTATATATCATAATTTATAGTATTTATTTAGGTGTTACACTGTACTGCTACTGCAAAACAAAATATTTCATGACACGTCCATGTACATTCATCCCTTCCCGCTATTCTCCCTCCTGTCACATATCTTAGCAAAAAAACCCAGACATCATCTGGCTCAACTTCAAAATTCCTCACTCCTTTTCCAATATTACCCCTTCTGAACACACTGCCCTCCACTCTCTCCGCACCAATCCCAACCTTACCATTAAACACACAGACAAAGTGCTGACTTTTACCTTGCTTAACTCTGGAGAACTCCCCTCCACTGCCATCACACTCATAGTTCCCATACCCCACACTACTCGTTTCTACCTTCTACCCAAGATCAACAAACATGACTGTCCGGGTAGGCCCACTTCTGTCCCACTAAACTCGTGTCCATACACCTCAACTTCATTCTATCCCCATTGGCTCAGTTCCATTTCTCAACTCTATCCATGAAACTTCACATGCTCTCAATCTCCTCAAGCAACTTTCAATTTCCTGCCTTTGACCACCTCATTTTCACCATGGATGTCCGGTCGCTATACACTTCTAACCCCCATCAAGAAGGCATTAATTCTTTCCACTTCTTTCTCAACAAAAGACCCAACCAGTCCCCCTCCACCACCACCCTTCTCTATAAGGCAGATCTGATCCTCACCCTCAACAATTTCTCCTTCGGCTCCTCCCAGTTTCTCCTTACTCAAGAGGTAGCCATGGGGACCCACATAGGCCTCAGCTATGCCATCCTTTTTGTTGGCCACGTTGAACAGTCCATGTTCCAAGTCTTCCCTTGTAATGCAGCTAAACTTTTCCTGTGCTACGTATTGATGCTGCTTCATGCACCCATGCTGAGCTCATCAATTTCATCAACTTTACCTCTTTCTCCACCCTGTCTTTAAATTTCATTTGGTCCATTTCTAACACTTCCCTGCCCTTTATCAATCTCTATCTCCATCTCTGGAGATGCAGTCCACTGTAATCTTTTATAAACCTATTGATTCCCATGCCAATCTTCAGTATACCTCTTCCCATTCGGTCTCTTGTAAAAATGCTATTCATTTTGTCAGTTCCTTCGTCTCTGGCACATTTGTTCTCCTGGCACTTATCCCTGGAAGCGACAGAGATGTTACCCTGCCCATTTACCACAAGATAAAGGAGCAGAACTGCAGCAATTGGCCCATCGAGTCTGCTCCACCTTGTCATCATGGCTGATCCAATCTTCCTTTCAGCCCCAATCTCCCGCCTTCTCCTCATATCCCTTCATGCCTTGACCAGTCAAGGGAGAATTTTCTCCTTCCTTAGCTCCATTCAGGGCCCCAAATACTCCTTCCAGGTTAGGGAACACTTCACCTGTAAATCTGCTAGAGTCATCTATTGTATCCGGTGCTCCTGATGTGGATTCCTCTATATTGGTGAGACCCAACGTAAATTGGAGGACCGCTTTGTTGAGCACCCCTATTCCAACCACTAAAAGCAGAATATATTCCATTGGCCAACCATTTAAATTCCTGATCCCATTCCTGTTCCAACATGTCTGTTCTTTTGCCATGATGAGATCGCTCTCAGGGTGGAGGAGCAACATCTCGTATTCCTTCCAGGTAGCCTCCAACCTGATGGAATGAACATCGATTTCTCCTTCCGGTAAAGTATTTTTCCCTCCCCCTTCCCTCTTCTATTCCCCACACTGTCCTCTTCTCCTCACCTACCTATCACCTCCCACCCCCCCCCCACCCATAGTGTCACTCCTTCTACCCTTTCTCCCATGGTCCACTCTCCTCTCCTAACAGCTTCCTTCGTCTCCAGTTCTTTAACTTTCCCACACACCTGTCTTCACCTATTACCTGCCCCCCCTCACCATTTTATTCTGGCATCTTCCCCCTTCCTTCCCAGTCCTTAAGAAGTATCTTGGTTAAAAACGTTGACTATTTATTCATTTCCATAGATGCTGCCTCACCTGCTGTGTTCCTCCAGCATTTTGTGAGTGCGTTGCACTGGATTTCCAGCATCTACAAAATCTCTTGTGTTTATATTTTATGACATATGTCAGCGATATTAAGCCTGATTCTGATAATAATTCTGACTCCTGTATGAGCTCTGGCAGCACTGGGCTCACTTCTGTCTTGCTTCTCCACCTCTACTGCCCTCGAACTTGCCTTCAAGAACAGCTCCACACATTCTGATTCTACTCATTCTGTCTGATCTGTTTCATGCATTCACTTTTTGCCATGCCTACCATGTAGGTTTCAACCCAGACAGCATAGTTCTCTAGCTTCACTACAATACATCGATTCTCCCGTTCTTATGAGCAAAAACATGGAAAACCAATTGCCAGGGTGGTAACCTTGAGGTTCTCTGGCTTTGCCACAAGTAAAAGCATGCAAAAGAGACAGAGGTACAATACCATCTCATACAACAGCATATCAAAGGCTAAATTGCATGACGCACACTTTTCTTAAAATTCCTTTGGAATCCGCAGGGGGAGAAATAAGAGGAAAATGTGCTTTGATACTGAAATAGAAGGATATGGAAACTATTGTGGGGAGAAACGCAGGGGAGTTCAAGATCAACTGTGCTCTTGTTTTGGTAATGCAGATTTGCTTTTCAACACCCTAGTCCAACTCCCTGGTCCCCAGACACCTTTCAATGCAAGGACTGGAATTACAGCACTGATGCACCATCAGTAACTCTCTCTGAGACGTGAAGGTGAGATATCGGCTTTTATTGACTGGTAGAAAGAACAAGCAGTAGTTGACCACCATACTACATCCTGGAGACTGAGGGCCGGGCTCAGGCCTCAATCGCCTTTTTACCGGGGTCTGTGGGAGGAGCCACAGTCAGTTGGTGGGGCGACAGGAGCAGTCAGCAGAGGGCGTGTCCAGACAGGTATATGTAGTTCACCACACCTATGCCCCCCCACCCCTGCATGGTTTGGACTCCACTACCCTGGGGGAGTGTTCACCACAAACACAAATGCAACAGAATGGAATTCATGTTGGAAGTTAAAATGGCACTGACTTCATTATTGCTGTACTAGATAATTAAATACTCAAGTTGAGAGATACAAGCATTAAAGAAGCACTATCATAAAATAATTCCCCAGATATCAATAAACTATCATAATTATTGTCTGAAAAATATATGTATTAAATTTTTTGTTATTAATTGAGGCATGGTGTCTTAGAACATGAACTTTTTATTTAAAATAAAAAATGAACACATACATTTTGTGACACCACACCACCAAAAAACACCCAACTAGCAGATTTTAATAAATGTTCCAGCCACTAATTTGCACAGTGCCCACAACTCTGTGACACGCACTGCTCATGTTCAAATGTGCTTGCCAAATTTACTCTTAAGACTGAAGTATTACATTAGCTTCAGTAAAATGAATAATTAGAGGAGTTCTGTTGAAAAAAAAATGACCAACCATGCTCTATAAATGTTAACACAGCATCATGATGCCAAACCACCTGGCTTATATGTAGCAAGTTGCCATTTCAGAGATGGCATTCATTTGCTAAATTGAAACAGATCTGAATTTAAACTTCCTCTACCCGACAAAGGTCACCCTTAAACATGTGCTGCGGCTTCACAATACTCCCACGCTTGATGGGACAGGGTGAAGTAGAGGCAGATGTTCAAGCTGCTCTTCAGCGTGACTGTGGGTGGTAATAACTGGAGTGTAAAATTGAACTTGTAGTTCCAGTGATGCTTGTTGAGCAAAGCTAGAAGCCAATGCCACGACAAGTCGGTAGTCTTCACGTTGAAGGCCTTCTCCAAAGATCGGAATTTCCTGTTCTTTCTTCAATGATGAAGCAATTATTCTGAACAACATTCCAAGTGTTCTAGCAATACTGTAAAGATGGCCAATTCTGTTGATTTATAACATTCTGATGCCAGTCTTTGATTGAGAAGATATATGCTTGGAAACCCATTCACTTAGGACCTAGGTGTTCATTTTCTTTTTGCACTGTTATCTACATCCACTTTCAACAGCTTAATGGGAAAGGAAAAAGATTTTTGAATTTTGAAGGATCCAAAGCTGAAAAACTTTAGCCATAAATATTAACTAATGACATATATTTTTTGACAGCCAGATGTAGTAAAGTCTACCCAACATCTCAGCTATTTTTTTTGTTTGTTTCTGAACACATCCCTGAGAAGCACCTGGGGCTATTTTCCCATGTTCAAGTCAGTTACAAATGCTAGGTATTGCAGTCCCTAAAAATACACCAAATATTTTTATCTCTCTGTTCTATGCCTCAATTTATAAACCTCAAATTCCATTGTTTATTTTTATAGTTTTATGAACCTGGATACACTAAGGAATTAATATGTTAGTATCTGTCTTTTGTTGTTATGCCTTTTCCATCAATGTCTTCCTTCTGAATTTAAATGTCCATTCTTTTTTGCATCAAAATTTCTGTCTCAAATTTTAAGTGGAGAGCTGCATGTAGCCTTTCTGTCCAGTCCATCACACTTTCAGAATGTAGTTGTTCACACAGTCGCCTCTGTTCATCGGATCATTTGTTGTTGCATTACTGTAAAAGCTGATGAGATTGTCTACCAGCACTTTTAATAAGCATATTGGACTGCACTCCAAAATTCATCTAGATCCACTGGTGGCCAGTGGGAGAATGGCCATGGCAATTCTAGTGTTATTCCACCTCTTGTTTGTCCAAACAGCAGCCACCCATTTAAAGGCATTATCCATTAAACATAACCTATTACCATAACTGCAAAGTGGATTTTAAGATACAAGTTCTGATCAGTATTCACCATTCTCAAAACAAGCAACAAATTCCAACAGTAAACCAGAGGACACCTACATAAAATGATCCAACCTGTTCTTTAGATCCCTACATCTACCAGTTTATATTTGGGTGCCCCATTCCTTGACTAATTAAAAAAGTTTCACATTAAATAAACCACACAAACAGCATGCTAAGAGAATGAAATAGAGAAAGGAGTACACTGAAACAATGTCTTTTTATGGTCTTGCAATGTTCTAAGTCATAATACAGCCAATGAAGTTCTGCTTCAATGTATCATAGTAGTATTCACATGTTGTGCTTTTGCTCTTGATTAACATCCAATATGGGGAACACAGTAATTCCTGATTGACAGCACTTGACAATGTAAAACTGCCTTAGAAGTGGACTGATAGCAGAAGTGGAGTGACAGCCTTCATTTTTTTTATTCAACTCTCTCAAGTGACCTATGTTTGAACTTGCACCCTTTCTGATAGATAGATAGATAGATACTTTATTCATCCCCATGGGGAAATTCAACTTTTTTTCCAATGTCCCATACACTTGTTGTAGCAAAACTAATAACATACAATACTTAACTCAGTAAAAAATATGATATGCATCTAAATCACTATCTCAAAAAGCATTAATAATAGCTTTTAAAAAGTTCTTAAGTCCTGGCGGTTGAATTGTAAAGCCTAATGGCATTGGGGAGTATTGACCTCTTCATCCTGTCTGAGGAGCATTGCATCGATAGTAACCTGTCGCTGAAACTGCTTCTCTGTCTCTGGATGGTGCTATGTAGAGGATGTTCAGAGTTTTCCATAATTGACCGTAGCCTACTCAGCGCCCTTCGCTCAGCTACCGATGTTAAACTCTCCAGTACTTTGCCCACGACAGAGCCCGCCTTCCTTACCAGCTTATTAAGACGTGAGGCGTCCTCTTCTTAATGCTTCCTCCCCAACACGCCACCACAAAGAGGGCACTCTCCACAACTGACCTATAGAACATCTTCAGCATCTCACTACAGACATTGAATGACGCCAACCTTCTAAGGAAGTACAGTCGACTCTGTGCCTTCCTGCACAAGGCATCTGTGTTGGCAGTCCAGTCTAGCTTCTCATCTAACTGTACTCCCAGATACTTGTAGGTCTTAACCTGGGGTGAATGTGCTGCTAATCATACCAAAGCTGCACTTTATGATAAATGGAAAGACAATAGTTGAGCTGCATCAGTGTGGTCAAACCAGAGTGGATGACACTTGGAATCACAGACTCTGAGCGACACTGAGGTGATTTTCTATCCAACCTAAAAGTCAACATTGAAAGGCAAGTCCGCGGTTCTACAAACCTACTAGCCCGACTGTACTCAATCCGGCTCATTCCTCGCACTCAGCTCCTCCTCAGTCCCAATGGGTTATTGCCCTTGCACTGGCATTTTTAAATATTCTTAAAACCTATGATAATCCAAGACATGCAAAAGCATTCAAAATAGATATAAACAATTTAAAAGATTAAAATACTATTTATTTAGAAGTAAGCTTAAGTGATAAAACTTAACTAAAATGCCAAGATCAAAGACAATGAAATAAACTCATTATCTACACTCACTTTTTCAATCCAAGTCTGCATTCTTATGAAATAAATTGGGTGACATTATTTACATCTGGCATGACCGTCATGTTTGTGCTACTGAAAAGCCAGGAGGCCGTAAGTAACACACAGGAGGTGGAGAAGTGTGGAACTAAGGTGCTGGTGTTTATTTTACCTGCAAGTCATCTACCCAGAATATGCTCTCTCATCATGTTCAGCAAGTAACACACAGGGGATCTTGAAAACAACCCATAAGAGTCAAAATATACATGAATACACAATATAGCCCTCACTCCTTATTTTAAAGGTTTTCCCCTTTCCCATACACAGATAAGTTGCAGAACTATTAACATTTAAGGGAGCAATCATCAAATTCATCCAACAACAAAAAAACATTTTTTTCTCAATTAGGGGAAGAGTGTAGACAGCTCTCGAGAGAAGGCTCCCAAGTTCAAATCCAGCCGGCCCCCTTGCACGCTTTCCATCCGTGCTGGGTTGTGTGTCAAGCTAGCAACTCAGCCTTGTAAAAATAAGAAAGCCTGCTAAAAAAACGTTGTCACGATGGCGTCCCGATGACTCCACTCGGAGTCAAAGGATTTCTTCTTTCTTCTTCATGCTGATGGTCAATCATTGAACTAGAGATTCAATCTGTCTGGAAGCCACCTGTTTCTATGAGGGTATCAATAACCTGGAGATGACACCAAAGTCATTTTACCTCTTGGTGGTGTATGTATAGATTTTGGCTTGGGTACTGCATTGTCAGTATGGGGCACCTCAGGAAGCACAGGTGATGGGGGACAAATTGCCTTGCTGATTAAGGTCTGGCCTGTGATGATTCTGATGCCAAGCACGTCACTTAGAATATCTTGGGATGAAGTCTGCATTATAAAGGGCAGAACAATTTCAGGAAATTTTGCCTTCATACCGCTAAATAGCATATTGAAAGCGGTCACCTCTGTGTCTTTTTTTGTATTTGTTGAATGCCAGGTGATGAAGATAGAGTCTGGCCCAGATATTCCATCAAGAATGGAGTTGGCAAGCTTCTACTAAGATTTCATTGCTAGATCTTACAGTTCTGCTGTACTGTGTTCAGTTCTGGTCACTCACGGCAGGAAGGATATGGCTACTACAGAGAGAGTGCAGAGGAGATTTACAAGGATGTTACTTGGATTGGAGAGCATGCCTTATGAGATTAGGTTGAGTGAACTTGGCCCTTTCTCATTGGAGTGACGGGGGATAAAATGTGACCTGATGGAGATGTATAAGATGATGAGACACATTGATCCTGTGGATAGCCAGAGGCTTCTTCCCAGGGCTGAAATGCTAACATGAGGGGGCATAGTTTTAAGGTGCTTAGAAACAGGTACAAGGGGTACATTAGAGGAAAGTTTTTCCACACAGAGAGTGGTGGGTGCATGGAATGCACTGCCAGCAACAGGTGGATACAATAGGATTTTTTAAGAGACTCTTAAGTACTTGGAGCTTAGAAAAATAGAGGGCTATGTGGTAGGGAAATTCTAGGCAGCTTCTAGAGTAGGTTACATGGTCGGCACAACATTGTGGTCTCAAGGGCCTGTAATGTGTTATAGATTTCTATGTTTCTGCCTATTTCAAAGACAAAACCATGGCAGTCTGTGAACTTTCCTTTAAGTTCTCCTTGTTGGCAGTGACACTGGACAGCAGTGATTTCACATCCACATTTGCTTTTCATAATATTTCTAAAATATCAGTATTTTTTATTAATCTCCTTATTGTCTTCTCGTGATGGAATAAGAGCAAAGTAATTTCCAAGCTGTGAAGAGGTAGGGATCCTTTGCTTCAGACCAGCAAGTCTCTCAGTTCTTCCTGTGGAATAGACCACAGTCTATTGGAGTAACTAACTGAACCAGCTGGATGACTGTAATCCTCCACCAAGCACCTCTTCAATCAACAGTGCTAGTCCAGGTACACTTTTCTCCATGTTGAAAAACTCACTGAAGGCAAAGTCCTCCAATGAGGGTTCAGGCAGGACTGCTCCTTAAGGAACTTCTCGGTCAGCTTCTGATGCAGAAGCAGTAGGCATCTCTGCTTGGGCATCACCATTGCATTCTGCACCTTCTTTAAGGGCTTCTGATCATTTTCTCCACCTCCTTTCCCAACTTGGATTCTCCAACAGCGCTTCATCACCAAAGCTTGTCAGCTTTATTGTTTCTGATTGACTAGTGGAGCCAGCAGAAAACCTTTCTGGTTCCTCTTCACCTCCGCTCACCAAAAATGTGTTTTGCCATTACCAACTTTCCCCTAGGGTCCTTTTCCTTGTGGTCTCATTCTCTTACTCTTCCAGCATTTCTTGTCACACAAATCTTTGTCTCTGCCATCCTGATCAAAATTTCTTGTTGCCATTATGCGCCCACATCCAGTTCTCCATTAACAACCCAACCCACAAATATCTTCATTCTCGTTATTTTCCAATGAGCTCCAGATCATTGAATATTGGCGGTATTGGTCACATGACAGCTTATGCAAAGCTTTGGCTTTAAGGACTGAGTACAACATCAAGATCCTTTTTTTCCTTTATTCTCTCTTGTGGATCTGCATTTCTTCGTTTGAGAACTGTTCTCTGAAAATCTGAAGCACAGTTGTTCTAGCAGCTTTTCCTTGGAATACCTATATGGTTTCTTCATGCCACACATTTTACTGCATCATTTAGTTGATCTTTACCCTCAGTCTATTTCTTTTTATCCATGCCGCCACCAAGGCTTAGCATTTGCCTCCACCACATCACTAAGAACCCAGGCTTAACAGTGATTCTTTCCATACTGCTCAGTTCTTCATTGAATACCTCTGTGTGTTTCTTCAATACCTCTTGTAAAGCAGTGTTCCCACCAATCAAGTGCAGTTTGTGCGAGTTGAGTTTGAGCTGCTTCAACCATGAGTGGCCCAGAAGCACTGGATAACTACTTTTAACAAAGTAGACAGACAGACAGACATACTTTTCCCGAGGGAAAGTAGGTTTCATTACAGCCGCACCAACCAAGAATAGTGAAGAAATATAGCAATATAAAACCATAAATAATTAAATAAAGTAAGTTAATCATGCCAAGTGGAAATAAGTCCAGGACCAGCCTATTGGCTCAGGGTGTCTAACACTCCGAGGGAGGAGTTGTAAAGTTTGATGGCCACAGGCAAGAATGACTTCCTATGACACTCAGTGTTACATTTCGGTGGAATGAGTCTCTGGCTGAATGTACTCCTGTGCCTAACCAGTACATTATGGAGTGGATGGGAGTCATTGTCCAAGATGGCATGCAACTTGGACAGCATCCTCCTTTCAGACACCACTGTCAGAGAGTCCAGTTCCACCCCCACAACATCACTGGCCTTATGAATGAGTTTGTTGATTCTGTTGGTGTCTGCTACCCTCAGCCTGCTGCCCCAGCACGCAACAGCAAACATGATAGCACTGGCCATCACAGCCTCGTAGAACATCCTCAGCATCATACAGTAGAAGTTTATTTCTCTGTTCATTAATCTCCACAGTAAAAAGCACTACTCCTCTTATTGGAACAACCTCACCAGAGTTTAAAATCAACCTTGCCCCTTCTTGGGTGAGATGCTGCTAGTTCTCCTCATAACCTGTTTCTGACACCTGTGTCCACCTGCATCCTCATTGTGGCCCCATCCAACCACGGGGGTCACACAATAGTCATCATTGTGTCCTGAAACAGATTAAATATGTGAAGCTTCTTCTACCACAGAGCAAGAGACACTGAGTCCATCCTCGGTATACTCCATCTTGTTAACATGTTTCTTTTTGTCATATTTTTACTACTTTGTTTTCGGTTACAGAACTTTTTTACTTTTACAGGCACATTCAAAATGTCCCTTTTTGCCACAGCTTAAGTATACCAGCATTTTGCTGAATGCCCAGTTGTGCCACAATATTTCAATAGGTGTCCTGCCCTTAGGAGCAGTAATTTTATGAACTTGAGAGGATGTGCTTAATAGCTGTGCTTCTTTAGCTGCCATCTCCATAAATGTACTAGCCTCAATTGCATTATTGTTAGTTTGTCTTCTGTAAGCAAACATTTCGGAATTGCCTCACTACGCAGACCAAATATGTGTCTATATTGCAATGTGTCATTCAGTGACTGCCCAAAATCAGTGTTCAGTCAATTGCTTCGGCACTGCCATAAACTCAAAGAAAATCACCTCCCTCTTGATTCCTTTTATAAAATCTAAACTTCTCAGCAATAATCAAATGTTTAAGTGAATAGTGGTCCTTTAAAACTTTAACTATGTCTTCATTAGGCTTATCACCAGGCTTAGCAGGTTGCATTAGACTGCTTAATAAATTAAATGTTTTTGCACCCATCAGTCAGAAAAGATGAAACATGAATATCATCTGAAATTTCATTTGCCAGTGCAAAATATTCAAATCTTTCAGTATATGAACTCCATTGTTCTGTCGTTTTGTCATACTTCCAAGCATTATTGCTGTTTTCAAACACAAAGCTGAGAGGTCAGATGTGAAAGATATCCTCCAGGTATGCGAATCAACAGGCCTGGAGTTCAAGGCCTAGTGTTCCAGGTCTCTTCCTCAGTGAAAATGGAAGGCAAGGGCTGGAGTTCAGATCCTCTTCAACGGTATTGGCAAGTCCTTGGGGTCAATACTCAAGATCGAAGCCTGAAGGTCAATTAGAAGCTAAATTAAAAGCCGTGCCTCGAGTTCATTGGGGATATCAAAGGCCCAATGTCTGCAAATCCAAGTCCACAGGCTGAAAGCCAAAGATGGCTTGTCCTGGTGTTGGAAGAGGGTGTGAGTGTGAGGGAGGAGTGAGGCTTGTATTACTATTGTTGTTTTGTTTTTTGTTGTGTTCTATTTTGTGTCCTTTGCTGGATTGCTGAGCCTTGTGGGTATGCCATTTAGGTGCCAGATTGTGTGGCGACACTTGTGCGCTGTCCCCAGCACATCCTTGGATGTGCTGGCTGTTAAATGGTGCATTTCTCTGCGTATTTTGATGTACATAAGGAATAAATCGGAATCTGAAAGGCAACTGGACCCTCTAAACAATACAACTGATTGTCAGCCTTGCTTGAATGCCAAGTCCAGTGATGGAGCAGGAGAATGGATACTTCAATATGACCTCTGGTTTGTTACTAAAATGCGCACTGCAACATGCAAGCACAGAAGTCAGGTGCAATCTGACACTGGCACAGCAACTAGCTCACCATTCACTACAGAATTGCCAGCTAGCGTGCAATAAAATTAGTTCTGCGTGAATGAACTAAACTGGGAAGGAACACTGCAGGCCAAGAATACATGTAGGATCCACACTAAACACGCCTGTTAACAAGAAAATAGCTGTCACTTCTTGGAGTCCACACTAACCCATCCACAATCCATGGATAATAGCCCAACACCCACATCACTTCAAATGCAACGTTAATATAAGTCACGGCTGACACTTTTCATTACAAAATATAACAAACAGGTTTACAGAGAGATAATCATTCACAGAAACAAGCAACAGACATTGAACCCTTCTGCAAATATTGCTTCAAAGCTCTTGTGTTCAAATAACAGAGTTCTTTTGAAATGGTTCATGTCAAAACAGGCGGTTATGTTCCACTGAAAGTTATTATAAAGAAAGCAGAACAATAAAGAAAATCTATCTGGAAGCAGGCACACAACAGATATGTTGACTTCAGAGTTCAATGTTCAAAGTAAATTAATTATCAAAGTACATAAATATCATCATATAAAACCCCAGGATTCATTTCATATCAGGCATAATCAATAATTACCATAATAGAATCAACGAAAAACTGCACAAACCTGAGCATTCAAACAGGGTGCAGAGGATAACAAACTGTGCAAATACAAAAAGAAAAAAAAATAATAATGATAAAAAATAAGCAGTAAGTGTTCAGAACCTGAGATATAGAGTCCTTGAAAGTGAGTCGATAGGTTGTAGGAACATTTTAATTTTGTGCAAGTGAAGTTGATTGAAGTTATCCCTTCTCTTTTAAGGGCCTGATGACTGAGGGATAATGATTGTTCCTGAACCTTGTGGTGTGAGTCCTGAGGCTCTGGCACCTTCTTCCTATTGGGAGCAGAGAGAAAAGGGCATACCCTGGTGGAGGGGGTCCCTGACGATGGATGCTGCTTTCCCATACAACAGTTTGTGTGGATGTGTTCAATGGTGGAGAGGGCTTCACCTGTGATGGACTGGGCCATATCCACTAATTTTTGTAGGATTTTCCTTTCAAGAGCATTGGTGTTTCCATACCAGGCTGTGTGGAGCCAGTCAATACATTATGCACTACACATTTATAGAATACACTTTATTATATAATACACTATATAGACTTTAGAACACACTGTATAAGACTTTATAGTACTTTATAGAATTTTGTTTCTCAATAGCTTTGTCAAAGGGCTACAACAAAAAGTATCCAGCATTTACATGTTACAAGCTCGCAAACCTCCAGTGATCCTATTGCAAAATATGTTTTCACAAATCAAATGTTCTCTACATTACAGTGGTCCCAATTATACCACAATATTGCTTAGCTGTCTTTGATCGATGTCAAAATGTTTCTAGCAGTGCAGTACATTCAGTTATTACCACCAGAGCTAAGCATTTGGGAATACATTCAATGGAATTGCCTTAATAGGTGGTTTTCCAATAAATCCCAATGGCTATGCATGAAGTGCAAGTTAATGTCACAGCATGCCTTTTGAGGAAATTATTTTGAACATTGTTTTTAAATTATGTTCTTTAGAAAAAATAAAGTCACTAGCCAACAGATAATCATAAATAAGGCACAAACATAACTTGATGCTGGTCACAAATGCTCATGCCAATCCAAAATACATTTATGCTTTTGGAAGTCAGAAGATACTTGTAGTATTGGGCCCCCTATCCATGGACAAGCTGAAATTGGAGATGGTCCAGAGGAGGTTCACGAGAATGATTCCAGGAATGTAACTGTTAACATGTGAGAAGTATTTGATGGCTTTGGGCCTGTACTCATTGAAGAATGAAGGGGAACTCAGTGAAACCTATCAAATATTGAATGTCTAGATAGAGCGGATTTGAAAAGGATGTTTCCTGTAGTGGGAGAATCCAAGACCACAGGTACATCACCAGATATAAGTATGACCCTTTGGTCCTCTCTGAGATGAGGAAGAATTTCTTTAGCCCGAAGGTAGTGAATCATTGGCAGAGATGGCTGTGGAGGCCAAATATTTACCGTAGGTATATTTAAAGTCAATGTTGAGAGGTCCTTAATTAGGGTGTCATGCCTTGAGAGGGATAATAAATAAGCACTGATGGAATGGCAGAACAAACTTGATGGGCTGAATGGCCTATTTCTCTTTCAAAGTTTTATGGTCCTATAAAGTTGCACACAAAAGTGATGTGGGTTCAGGTACAGGCAGCAAACTGGGTGATAGGTTAGGAAACAATAAGAACCAGTTTGTTAGGCAAGTTTGATGCGGAGAGATATAATGCAATGCACAGGGCTCAAGTATCAGAGCTGCTGTTAATTACTATTTCGACAAAATAACCAATTCAAACTCAATTCAATATGATTTAGTTTCCTTCACAGAAAGGACCATGTATTACAAAATAAACTGAACTAATAAATGTGTGCACCAATCAATTGGAAATAATGTTAAAATGGCCTGGAAGGTCATAAAAGAATTACACTCAGTGGACACTTTATTAGATACAGGAGCTACCTAATAAAATGACCATTGAGTATATGTTCACAGTTTTCTGCTGTTCTAGCCCGTCCACTTCAAGGTACCACGTGTTAAGCATTCAGAGATCCTCTTCAGCCACTGTTATAACTTATGGTTATTTGAGTTACTGTCACCTTCTCATCAGCTTGAAACAGTCTGGCCATTCACTCCTGATCTTTCTCATTAACAAGGCATTTTTGCTCTGCAGAACCATGGCTCTCAGGAAATCAGCAGTGTCTGCGATATTCAAACCACTCTATCTGGCACCAAAATCACTCCATGTTCCAAGTCATTTAGATCCCATTTCTCCTCCATTCTGAACAACTGAACCTCCTGATCATGTTTGCATGCTTTTACACATTGAATTGCTGCCACATGATTGACTGTTTGTATTAACAAGCTGTATCTAATACAGTGGCCACTAAGTGTATATATACATCTACAGAAAGATATTAAAACAGCCAAGGACAATTCTGAAAGAATCAAAGTTAAACTTGTTCAAATACTGTAATCAATAGAACCGGGATAATAATAAATGCCCAAATCAAAGTATGCAACCCAGAAGAATTAGTAATTAAGCTAAATAAAAATATAGTTACGAGAAATTTTTTTTGGTTTCAAATTCCGGTCATTGAAAAAAATACAGCAAATATTTAAATGTCATAAGGTGGTACAGAGAATGGGAAGAAGACAGCTTTCTGGTTTTAAGTGTAGTAGTTCAAATCAAATATTGAAAGCTTTCAGCTCGAGTAAGGAACATCCAAGAGATGTCAGTAACTTTAAATTCCTGGGTATTATCATATCCGAGGATCTGTCCTGGGACCAGCACTAAATGTCCTTTCAAAGAAAATACAGCAATGCCTCTACTTTCTCAGAAGTTTGTCAGTTTTAAATGACATGCTGAATCTGTGCAAACTTTGATAGAGGCACAGTGGAGAATATCCTGATGGGTTGCATCTTGGTCTGGTATGGAAAAGCCTACAAAAAGTAGTGGACACAAACCCCTTTGTCACAGGAAAAGCCCTCCCCAACACTGAACAGATCTACAAAGGGTGCTGCCATGAGAAACTAGCGTCTATCATCAAGGACACCACCATCCAGGTCATGCTCTCTTCTCAATGTTACTATTAGCAAGGAGCTGCAGGAGATTTACTGTAAATTCCACACCACCAGGTTCAGAAACAGTTATTACCTTTCGACTATCAGGCTCCTGAACCAACATGGATATCTTCACTCACCACAACACTGAAAATAATTACTGAACACAAACCATGGATTCATTTTCAAGTCCCTACAACTCACAGACTCAATTTATTTCTTCTTATTATTATTACTATTACTGGTTTCTTTTTGTATTTTCACAATTTATCAAACTCTTTGTGCAGTTTTTCCATTGATTCTATTTGTACTTCTTTGTTTTGCTGTGAATGCCTGCAAGGAAATGAATCTCATGGTAGTACCTGGTGACATATTTGTATTTTGATGTAAAATTTACTTTGAACTATTAAGAAATAACTTTATGAACATGCACCTGATAGTAAGTAGAACAGTAAGAATTATTTCAAAACATCAACATAAAACTAAACAGTGCTCTCCTTGCTGTGAAGGATGTTAACAGATGACGGGTGAAGTTCATAATCATGCTTTTGTGGTGCTAATGCATTGAAGAGCCTGGATACCAACAATGCTAACTTCAATTCACCTATAAAACTTGCGTGTGTGGTCCATGCACTCTTCCGAGTGAAATCCTTCATGAGCAATGTGCCACCTGTATTGACAAAGCATTAAAGGACCTTGATTGTGCAAGATCCAGTCCAAGAAGTCCAACCCTGTGAAATGGCTGCTGACAGATGCCCTTGAAGATAAAATAAAACACACTTGGCTTCTTGTCTTCCTTGAGTCCCCCATTATCATGTTTTGGCCTGACTTTTATCCCAAACATAAACTCTAATCGTGCTATCCTCAGGGCCTCTCCACCACTATTTTCCCCACTCCCCAGTTGCACAACCTATCTAACCCAGTTGTTGTCCAAAGCTTAATATGATTGTTTGTTAGCCTGCCATTAAAACCTTCTTTACTTTTTCCAAACACATTATTTGTATAGCAATCCTCTTCTTTGTTCTTCATTTTCCCCGATGTAAAGTTTAAACCCATAGAAACATTATCTTGATAGGTTAGATCCGGGTTGTCTTTTATCCAGGTTGGGATGTCTAAATCTAAGGGTCGCAGTCTCTAAATAAGAGGTCAACCATCAGGGATGATCAGGAGAAATTATTTCACCACATGGGTGATTCATTTTCTACTCAAGAGGGCTATGGAAGCTCAGTTAAGAACATAGAGCAGAATTCTACAGCACAGTAGAGCCCTTCAGCCCAGGATGTTGAGCAGATCTTTTAGCTCTAAGATTGAAATAATGCTTCCCTCCTACACAACCTGCCATTTTTCAATCATCCATGGGCCTATCTAAAATTTCTTAAATGTCTCTAATGTGTCTGTCACCAACACCACCCTCTACATGGTATTCCATGCACTCACCACTTGTTGTGCATAAACAAAAATTACCCCTGACATCACCCCTATATATACTTTCCTCCAATCACCTTAAAATTATGCCTTCTGGTATGATACTTTTCTGCCCTGGGATAAAGTCTTATACCTCATGATCCTGTACACTTTTATCAAGTCACCTCTCGTCTTCCTTCACTCCAAAGTGAAAGCACCTAGTTTAGTCAATCTATCCTCTTAATCCAGCTATTATCTGACGAGTTTAATAAAGAGACTGGTATATATTTAAATACTGGCAAAATCAGGAGATAAAGGACTAATGCAGGAAAGTGATATGGTGGCAAAAGATCATACACGATCTGAATGAATGACAAGAACAGGCAAAAGCAGTCAAATGCCCAACTCCTGCTACTTCTTGCATTCTCCTTTCTAGTCTGCACTGAATTCCACAGAACCATTATCCTCCCATTCCTGCTTAAATCCTATTAAATCTGTCCTTGGCTTTTTCTCTACCCATCCCCTCCAGCCTTAAAACTACATCAACCACCCCATCCTCAAAACCCTTTCTCCTTTAACTCTGATCAAAAACATGCACAGTCTCCTTCTTTTCTTTATTTATGAAGGTATTTTTAGTTGTCTAGACATCATCTTAAAATTCCTCCCATATCCCTCTACCACTTCTGTTGTTGCTCCTCTCTGCGCCTCGTGCCGCAACGGGCAGCAACCTTGCTGTTTCTTTAGCGTTTGCCTGGCTTTGACGAGGCCACGTTGCGAGCTTAATGCTCGACCCAGCACGGACTGGAAGTGTGCAAGGAGCCAGGATTCAAACCCAGGACTACTTACCCCAAAGTCGAATGCTGATGCCACTACATCACCGGCTGGCCTCTACCACTGTTAGACTCTGCATTGTTCTTCCTTTGAACAGCAGTCCCCGTTTATGTTACCCTCTGGATATCCTCTTTTGCAACTGAATATTCATTTTGCCTCACTGCTTCTATGAAGTACCTTTGGCATAGTATTCTAAAACACACAATAATAAATAAATTGTTGTTCCTATGTTTCCTGTGACAATCAGTTAGGTTCTCTAAAAGGGTAATGTGTTACCCCACATGGACAAATTATTGTTTTACTCCAATGACATATCTCATCCACTTTCACTCCGAGACATACATATCCAAACCCAAAGCAGTAAACACCTAGACAAAGCTATTGAACCCAGTTCCACAAACATAGTCTGTTTCCTTCCTTCTGTCTGCATTCTGGTTTCAGTGAGCAAGTTAAACTGGTTAGGCCACAGTGATAAGATTAGCTGCTTGTTAATTAGCTCAAAGACATTGACTATCCCTTGGATTAAAAGTCAGAAAGTAGTGGACTTAAATTCCCATAAATTTAAAGTGAAGGAAAGACTCTTGTGAACTCTGAGATAGCAAAAATGAACAGAGATAATGGGCCATGCCAGCCTTTGTATGGGAGGATGATGAAAATACTAACAAGTGCAGTAACTAGAACAGGGTACTTTTAAGGGGAACCCCTTTACAGAAGGCTAAAGAAAAACAGGTGCATGAGTAGGCAATTAGACCCTCCATCAAACTTCAGCATCAGAATGGATGATCCAATCCACATTATCCTACATCTGGAACTCAACTCATCTTACCTTGAAGCCTTTTTGTATCTTCCTCTGAACTCGAGTCCACCCATCTGCAAACTGACTACAATTGGCTCCCTCAGCCGACTCACTGATTCATACATCGAACTACTGGATCCTAAGCACCGCTCCCTGTAGTATTCCTCTCATTACCTCCTGCACTGTCAAAAGACCAGTTTATTCCTACTCTTTGTTTCCCGCCTGTCAGCCAGTTTTCATATCATTATATTACTCCCAACCCCTTGTGGCTTTTAGAGTTCAAATCCCACTCTAGAGGATCAAATACAGAAACACAGAATGATGCTCCAGCAGCACACTGAAAGTATGCAGTATTCTCAAGGATGCCATCTGGCAGATGTGACGTGAGAACATTACTGTGTGCCTTTCAATTGCATGTAAAAGATTCAGCAATTCAATTTAACAGCAGGAGAGTTACTTCTGGCATTCTAGACAATATTTGTTCCTTTATTAACATCAATAAGAAAATATTATCTGCCTTTTACTACTTTGCTCCTCATGGGAGCTTGCAATGTGCAAATTCTGTGTGCAATGTTGTCCTCCATTCAGATTTTGACCACACTGTTGCAAATATTTTTCTCTTGGGATCAGGGACGACTTGTTTCCACTTTTGAATCATCAAGTTTAAGGAGGCTAATGGGACCAAAATGGGAATGACAGACTTTTCCCAAGTTAGCAAGGTTGGGTGAACCTTTTGACACTTACACAGGGCTTCTCTGTGAAGCTGATGCATGGCCTTTAAGTTCTCAATACGATTCCAACTGTTCCTTCTCCACTTGGAGAGGTCACAGGCTGGAGGGTCAGAGGCACTGGGGAATTTACTTACTCAAGGTGGCGTTGTTACTGAAGCAGTGGGTTAATCACTATGCAGTGCCAGTAAGTGGAAGATTGGGATTAAATTCCCGCCACTATCTGTAAGGAGTTTTTACGTTCGCCCTGTGAGCACATGGATTTCCTTTGGGCTCTCCAGTTTCCTCTCACGTTCCAAAAGGGCACACAGTTAGGGTTAGTATGTTGTGGGCATACTATATTTGTGCCAGAAGCAAGATGACCCTTGTGGGCTGCCCCAGCGTATCCCCTAACCATATCGGTTTTTGATGCAAGATTATGCATTTCACTGTATGTTTCAAGATACATATGACAAAATAAAACTAATTTTGCAAAATCTTTTATCTTTCAGAATTCCTCTCAAAATCTCTCTATGTTTCTCTCTGTTTGCCTGGTAACTTTCAAAGGCACAGCCCAGAATTGAATATCTGATGTTGGGCATGCAATCAACATGACCTGCTCAACATAGCTGATTGAGAGAAACTAAGACCTCATTGCTGGGGACATTAGTGTAGGAGATGATGCGTACATTGATTCACTTATTCTTCCATTGGGTTGGGAGGATTTTTCAAAGAATATATAATTAACATTTTCCAGTGCCTTCCAATGCCTGCCATATGTGGTCTTGGTGTCAAAACCAAATCGAGGGCAGAGACCAATGGAGCCCTGTGGATTACAAGATTTGTTTTCAGAGACTCTGACCTTCAAATACCCTTTAGCTCAATTAGCTGAAGTCTCTGAAGGCATATTAAAGGAAATGCTGGACTTCAGCATTGACATCTACCTTTCCCAAGAGATGACTCCTAATATATGGGAAATGGTCCACATTTTCTTGGGTTTTGGTGTGAAGCCTACCAACTTTTAATCGAAGCATCCATAAGGAAGTCGCCAGCTGAATACATCCCACCTTGGTATGGCAACCGGTCTGCACGGGACTTGCAAGAAACTGCAGAGAGGGATGGACACTGCTCATGGAAACAGGCCTGCCCTCTGTGAACTCTGCCTATACTTCTCCATGCCTCAGTAATGCAGCCTGCATAATCAAAGTTCCAAACCACCGTGGACATTTTATCTATTCCCATCTCCCATCGGGTAGAAGAACCAAAAAGCACTTGAATGAATGCATGCATGAAATGAATGAAATTAATTTATTTCGGTCAGTACAAACATAAACATCATTTACAACAATGATTTCATAGGACAAAATTACAACAAAAAAACATGGATATTCTTTAAAACAGACCAAAAGGGTGTAGGCTGAAGCTACAGCTCATTACAGCTACCCCTCTTACTTATACAACATATTTGGCCACAATCATCACATCAAAAACAAAAAATTTCATAATTTAAAAAAAAACACAAAATCCAATTCCAATTACCATTTATTTACATTACTCCCATTCATTTTAAATCATGTATTTTATATCTGTTCATTAAATATTTTTTAAACTTGTTAAGTGTGGTGCATGTTTTTAAATTCTTACTACAACTGTTCCATAGATTCACCCCTCTGACTGAAATACCATGATTTTTTACATTTGTTCTTATCCTTTGTTTTTGAAATATACATGTTCCTCTCAAATCATGTTGACTCTCTCGCACTTTAAACAACCTTCAGATACTTTGTGGTAACTGTCCATTTTTTACTTTATACATAATTTATATTATTTTAGAATCTACAAAATCTCTGAATTTTAAAGTGTTTAGTGTAAGTGTAAAGTGCTTACCACCAGGTTCTACCCCACTGTATAAGACTATTAAGTAGTTCTCTAGTACGAAGATGGACTCTCAACCTCACAACCTATAGTACCTCGTTGTGATCTTGTACCTTATCATTTACCTGCACAGCACTTTCTCTATAGCTATTTTAATTAATTCTGCATTGTTGTTGCATTACCTCGTTTAGCCATGATGCACAGGGTAATGATCTGATAAGGCAATCTTTTCACTGTATCTGGGTACATGTGACACTAATAAACTAATACCGTTATCGGCTGAGGGCAATGAGATGTAGCAGAGGTAAGCTAGTAGACAACCTTGCTCCTGCACTCTCCTATATGCTTTTAAAGGAGTTTGTATGAATCCAAGTATCACCTGCATGCTGTAGCAGGCAGGTCCTCTGAGCATTTGGTGATCTTGGTTCTTTCTGTCGTCGAGTATCGTCTCTGTAGTTTGAATGGTTTCCCTAAGTTCTGAAGATTAGCTGTAGGAAATTTGAGGTGAGCTGCAGCATAGTAGTAAGGAAGGAAGATTGAGAAATGATTGGAGCAATGATGCAACTTCTTTGACACTGATCTTTATTGAAAATGGTGTCACTATGTGACAAAAGACTAAAGTTGTTGCGTCAGATCTATTACCTTTCATCAAATATCTTGTTCAGTTGTATTCTTATCTTAGATCATTATTGTCCAACTGCTAAGGCCAGACAGCCTGGAAAAGAAAATTTTGTTTTTGTATACTAATCACTGAGATACGTATCTCTTATGGGAAATTCAGAGTAGTGTGTGGACTGGAACTCAGGTAATCGGGTACCATTTTGAGTTGCATTCAATGCATAATCTGGAGAAATTTGAAGGAAAAGAAGCAAAATAACTGTTCCAAAATGGCTTATTAAGAGAATATACCCATCTGGGTTTATATAGTTCAAGTTCATTGTTATTCAACCATATTTCATGCATACCATTTAAGGAAACATTTCTCCAGGACAAGTTGCACAACACAGTACATGTAACTCACATACTACACATAAAGTAATATAAACATAAATAATTTAACAAATAATGAAATATTTGTTAAGCCACAGTACCTGTGGCTTATGTCAATACCTATTAAGATGGACTACAGAATAATTTGGAGCACAGTTACCCAGATTCTTTTTTTCAGTGCATTAGATTTGCAGATGGGTGATAAAGGATGGTGCTTAAATTTATACTGCATGTGGCTGTCATAATTCACAAACATGAGAACAAGCTTAAATAAAAGCAATTATCACATGGCCAAACCTCCATGGCACAGAACTTAATAGCTTCACTAAACAAGGTGATCTTGGACTTACTGAGTCCTAAATGAAGACAACTAGACCATCAGCAGGTGACACTGGAATGAACAGTGCCCCACCAGTGGCGAGACATTTCAATGGGAATAAAAGCCACGATAGCTAAAAGTGTGAACAACTCTAATTAATAACTCTTAAACACTATTAAATGATAGGTTTTCAAGATACGTTGAAGTCATGTTAGTTGAGCGATTAGAATATTAATTCTAAATTTTCATTTTCACTTGATTGTGCTGAAAAACTCTAATTTCTCAGTTTTCTTTTTTAATTAATCAAATCACCAACTGTTTCTGACTACATGGCTAAGCTAAATGTGCCAATTATCAATTAACAGTCAAGCCTATGCTTGGCTGGTCAAAATATTGTTGCAGCTGATAGTGGGCTTTCTGTATACAAGCAGATTATAATTTTCACCATGAGGAATCTATCTGCCAACTGCAAGAACACATGCTGTTAGAGTAGGCAGATGAATGACATTTTAGTCTATACGTACCTCAGGTGAGAATCATGAAGAGGTTTATCGGCTGTGCTCGGGATCTCAGAGGCTCACATTGTTTCACAGATCCCACTATCTATCCAGCAGTTACCTTCTCTGCCCAACTCATCTGTGATGTGACTGGCATATTATTATTACAAACCTGCTCACAACTGCCTCCAGCTACATCAATCGCACAAGCTGCCATGATTGATCACCAGGCAACTTGCCAAACCTACCACTGGTTAAGTGTCAAAATTGCTGAAATCCCGCCAATTCACTGCAAGCCTCCAAACTACATGCTATCATATAATTTTACCCCATCTGAATTCAAAGGTCTGCTACTAGGCAGGAAGATCTTTTGAGAGCAACTGTTTTCTTGTAAAATCCAAACCTTGCGTTGGCACAACCCAAGCAATTTCTGTTCAACTTGCAGTTTCTAATCCCTTTAAAAAAAAAATCAAAAAACATAAAAATTCCAAATTTTAATCACGGATTTTGTGCTATTTCTCAGGTTCTGACAAAACAATGCTTTTGAGGTTTAAAAAAATAAGTTGTCTACCACTTTGGTGACACAATTTACTCCATTTTTACTTGAAATGACCAGATTGTGAAGTTGTTCCTACTTGCTAAAATCTTGATTCCAAAAAAATTAGTAAGATGATCCATTTTCAGATAAACAAGAAGCAAGATTGAAGAGTTTCACATTACTTAGTGTGCAAAGGCACAAGTGACCTGTCTACTTGGTTCAGGATAAATGTATTCCCCTGTACTGTACAGCTGAAAATGGACATAAACTAACATGTTTTAAAAATGAGAACAAAAATCAAACCACGCCGCTTTATTATGGCAAATTTAAATTCTCTATACAAACATTTTTATTCATCTACAGTGGCTTAAAGTACCTGAGGATTCAAAGGATTATAGCCCTCAGCAAATTCTTATAATGACACAGAAAAGGCCATTCAGCCCATTGAGTTCATAGCAGATTCCAAGAGAACAATCCAATTAGGCCCAGTCTACCTCCCTTCACTTTCCTTTGACCTGCACAGAATAATGTCATGACAAATAAACAGACACAAAATCTCCAAAGTAGTACTGGAATTAGACCCATTAATACAACCTTCACAAGTTGCATTTTGATATTTGTCACTAAAAATAGTCCATAAATAAAACTCATGACGCTGACAGTATCTATTCAGATTGAGAATGGACAGACTTGCTGCAATTGAGGCACTGAATATATATGAGAATTCAATTAATCTGTCAGGTATCTTAGCCATTCTATCATATTGGATGATAGATTGCGCAACATATTTCCACCCCTTGCATGATGATAGCATCCATGCAGGCTGAGAGTAGAGGAGATTAAGCACCTCTCCAGGAACGTTAGAAAACATGCCACAGGATAATTACAAGTGAGTGTGTGATTCTGCCCATAATTCTTCATCAATCTACAAGCATCCTCAAGTCCCCAACTAAAGTTTCAAATTATTTCTCATGAAGTGGAGGTAATTTCATCTCATTGACCTTATTGATCTAAAATAAACTTTAATATAAACTTTGAACCTTTTTAAAAGGAACATGAAGTTTTAAAATGAGAAAAAAATAATTATGCCTAAATGGACGATGCATACTTTTGCACAAGGTAGCAAAATACTTCACAGGAGTGTGAGCAAGCTAGAGGTTATTTGGGAGATTTAAGGTCAGATTTAAGATCAGTGCAAGGTGAAGGAAGTAGAAAGCAAAAAAGGGAGACTGATGGATTGGAAGTTACTGTGCAAAGTCTTAGGTACAGTACATGTATAGCTGGGTTGCTAAGACATTTGCACAGTACTGCACATTATGTCTTCTCAGTCACCAAATAATACATAATAATTAAAGCTAAGTACTCTTATTTCTGGTTCCTGATAACAGCCTATTTTAAACAATTACAGTACTGTACAAAAGGTACTCTAGCTATATATGTGCCCAAGAGTTTTGCACAGTACTGTCCCAAGAGAAGTGAGCATAGGCATTTTTCAGAGCAAATATCTTTGGGCATTGTAAACAGAGAAGAATATATTTTCTGTGATAATGAGGTCAAGACGATGGAGTAAATCTGAAAACAAACGCTACAATTTTAAGATCAAGGCACTGTTTAACCATGAGCCAAGAATGGCCTGCAAGAACAGGAACAATCGGCAAGTGGGATCTGGTGCAAGTTAGAACGTGGCCAGAAGAGTTTCAAATAATATTAAGCATACTAGAACAGTGTTGAGTAGCGGACATGCATTGAAATCATCAGAGGTAGCAATGCAATGGAAAAAAGTTTCAACAGAAGGCAAGCTGGGACAAGTGCTTAAGAACTCCAAAACATTTGAAGTTCCATAAATACTGAGCTATAACAGCAGTTAGCAGAATGTATTTACAGCACCAGCTGTAGAATCAGGGTTTGAAACCTGCCGCAGTCTGTAAGGAGTTAGTACATTCTCCCTGTGATCCCATGGGTTTCCTCCACTTGCTCTGGTTTCCTCCCACATTCTAAAGACGTACAGTCAGAGTTAGTGAGTTGTGAGCATGCTGCTGGTACTGAAAGCATGAAGACACTTGTGGGAATGCTCAGCACAATCAATAATATCTTGCTTTGGCACAAACAAAGCATTTCACTATATTCACATGTGATAAATAAAGAAAATATTTAATCCTCCTTCTCTTCAGGACCAAGTTTTATTTTCAGTATTTGTTCCACCATTTTACACTGTCAGGCTTTTACTGGGTCCATCCTCAAAAAGAAGTGAGGAGGGAAAAAATAAAAGAGGTGTGTTGCAAACATACATTCACCCACACTTTATACGTTTTTTGAGAGTACACACCCAACTGAAAGCATTTTAAAACAAAACTCTTCAACGTGGAGCTGCAACATTACACCTCATTTGCTTTGAAACAGATTAGTGGAACATTGAATGCATACTGATATTGACCTTATAACAACCTCTTAATCTCACCCACATGACGAAGCAGGAACAAAAGGTGAAAGGCAGTTAATTTCTACAGGGAAGTGGAGAATTAAATTCATGCATTCTTTTCAACTTTGGAGGCAATGCATAGTGATTACAATCACTTAAATTTGTCAGAGTCATGGATTAATACAGTGGGAAAACAGGCCCTGCCTGCCAACCAGTCCATTCTCTGTACTAGTCTCAGTTGTCCGAGTTCTGTCGATACCCTTCCATGCCCCTTCTGCCACCTGCCCCCATACACCTACTTTAATGCCTGTTAAATGTTGAAATTACACCCGCCTTGGCCAGTTCCTCTGGCAGCTCAATCCAAGAATTCACTACCCTCTGTGTAAGGAACTTAACTCTCAGGTTTCTTTTAAATCTCTCTCCTCTTACCTTGTATCTATAAACTCTAATTTTATACTCCCCAACCCTGGGCACAAGAGTATGACCATCCACTTTGATCCACACCCCTCATGATTTTATGAACTTTTTTTTTATTGCTTATTATCATGCACTCCAAGGAATACAGACCCAGCCAATCTCTTCCAAAAACTCAGGCCCTCTAATCCAGGCAGCGTCATTGTAAATCTTTGTTGCACACTCAGGCTGTTGCTTGATAATGTCTTTCCTAAAAGAGGGTAAACAAAACTGTATACAATACTCCAAGTTTGACCACACCAATGACTTGTATAACTGCAACATAATGTTCCTACTCTTAAATTTGTTGCTCTAACTAATGATGGCCAGGCTCTGCATTGTCCATGGTGACATGTATGTACTTTGATAATAGATTTACTTTGAACTTTGCTAAATTGCTTCTTCACCACCCTTTCTACTAATGCAGACACTTTCAGTGAACTGTACACTTGTATTTACAGGTCTCTCTATTCCACAACACTTGTCAGTGCCATGCCATTCACTGGATAGATCCTACCCTGGTTTGACGGTCCAAAATGCATCATCCAATACTTATGCAAATAGAAATACATTTGCCATTCCTTAGCTCATCTACCAGCTAATCAAAATCTCTTTGAAATTACACGCACTCTATTTCACAAACAAGACCCTACAGTGACCTTTGGTAAGATGCCAGCATACTTGGTAACAGTAGGCAAACAAATGGTATAAATGTTTGTCTTAAATGTTTATCTTGTGATCACAAGACCCCATTGGAAATTGGTGATACAAAATATTGCAAGTCCAGTTCACTGGAGAAAACAACAGTGTGGGAGCTGTATAGCTTCAGCGTGTTGCACAGACCAGAGTACCAGGAAACAGCGTCACCTGCTACAGCTACCCGGGGAGGAGGCACCACAGGCAGTGTGGGAGAGAACAGAGACGCAGCAGCCGCAATGGAATCCGTGGTGAACTGGGAGCTGGCCCCTGCAGACCAGCTCTCCCATTTGTGCTGCTCTCCAGTGTTCGCTCCCTGGAAGGCAAGCTGGGTAGACCTCACCTGTGGATGACCCAGAGTGAGATGAGGAATTGCTACATGTTTGTGCATGCAGAAGCGTGGCTCCAGGTCAAAATCCCTTCCTCCATCAGTCTTCAGACCACATCAATCAGAGACTTGTGCTAATATTATTCTTGACTGTATGTGCTATCGCAACTATATGCTTTGTACTATGTGTGACTAAGTGTACTGAGATTTGCACCTTGGTCCCCGAGGATCAAGGTTTCATTTAGCTGTATACATGTGTGGCTGAATGATAATTAAACTTGAATTTGAACTAATTTAACATCATCAGCAAACCTGACAATTGTGTATGGACATTCAAATCCAAATGATGGACATAAATTTTGTCAAACAGACCTGGAGTTAGAGAGCAAAGCAACAAAAAAGCAACATTATAAAGCAAGGTGGTGGGTTAAGTGGAGAGAAGAGGATTAGGAAACTAGGATGAATGTAGTAGAAAGAAGGAGGAAAAGACACAGGAGGGGAAGGTATTGAATGAAGGGAGGAAAGGGTAAAGGCAAGCAGTAGTTGAAGACAGTGACGAGGAGGCATACAGCAGTGAAGCAGATCAAATGAATGAATGGTGCTGCAGCAACAACCTTGCCAAGACCAAGTTAATTAATCATTGAGACAAAGGAATTGACTGTGAACTTCAGAAAGGGAATTCAGAAGAACACACACCTATCCTCAAAGGGTCAGCAGTGGAAAGGGTGAGCAAAATCAAGTTCCTGGGCATCAAAGGATCAATACTTGGCCCAACATATTGATGCAATCATGAAGAAGGCACCCCAGTGGCTATTAGGATTTTGAGGAGATCTGGTAAGTCACCAAAGACTCCAGGAAATTTCTACAGATATATTTTGTGGAGAGCATTCTGACTGGACCCACCACTGTCTGATTTGGAGGCTCCAACGCACAGGATCTGAAAAAGCATCAGAGGGCTATTAACTCAGCCAGAACCATTTTGACACTAGCATCCCCGCCATTAAAGACATCTTTGAAAGGCAGTGCTTCAAGGAAGTGTCATCCATCATTATGGAGTTACACTATCCAGAACAAGCCCTCTTCTCATTTCTACCATCAGGGAGGAAGTACAGAAGACTGAAGACTCATTCTTAATGTTTTAGAACAGCTTTTTCCCCCTCCTCAACTTGATACCTGAATGATCCATGAATCCATGAATACGACCTCTCTATTCTGCCCCTTTGGAATATTTATTTCTTATTGTAACCTATAGTAATTTTGTATGCATTATCCTGTATTGCTGCTGCAGAAAAACAAATTTCCTGATATATGTCAATGATAATTATGTTGCTTCTGATTCTTCTAAGGAAAATTCAGACCAGCAGAAGGTAACCACACAATAGAATAGATGGCCACTGATGAAGAAGAGTTGTATTACTATAAAAGATGTATTGTCTGCAGAAAATAACCATCAATATGTACGTGTTTTTGCCCAACAAATTAAGCAGCATGTGTGGAGGGTAATGTTTAGAGTTGATGAACTTTCATTAGAGTTCTAACAAAATGCCAATGACTTGAAACATTAATTCTGAGATGCTGTCTAACCTGCGAAGAGCATTTCTGTTTATGCTCCAGTATCTCAGGTATTTTACTTTGATATTGTCAGTAAGAACAGAAATAAGACTATTGTAACACAAGATTTATGTGTGTGATACTTGAGTTTATGTGGAGTCTCCAAAGAAAACAAGATCCAACCCAAGTATAATTAATTGTTCATCTGACTTTGACAAGATTTTGGTGTAGCAAGGTATCTAGCAGGATCAGTTTTGGCCTGATTCAACCTTATACATTTTGATTTTGACAATGCTTCCATGGCAAGTTTTTGCAAAGAGTAAACTGGTCACTGCACAATGAAGGAAATAAGGCAAGTGACGATATTCTAATCATGTTGAAGGATGCGTCATTACAAGTGGAAAATTGATGAGGAAATGCAAATTTAGAGAGGGGAGGTTAAATTTTCAGTCATTAAAAACATGGCTTAGAGAAAGAAGAGGTAAAAATAAAGTTTTATGGTGTTGCTTTTGGAAACCACTGGGTCAGATCTTATTGGGACTGAACTTATACTTGGTTTCAACCCAATACTTGTCCCATTGCCTAGGATTTTCAGCTGCAATTCTCTCAGCAGCATCAAGGCCTCACCGCCATGTCAACCAGCCATTCAGCAACCTGGCCTCAGGACATGCACAGATCACTCTGATGCTTGGTTCTGCTTTCCAATACCTCTGCACGGCTTTCAAATGACTGTTGTTTGGCATCAGTTGAAAAACATACAATTAAAGTGAGAAAAATGTATTTTGGAAGAAAAATTAAAAATCACAAATATCTTGAAATTGACTGTTGTTAACTACAGTAAAATAAACAAAGCAAAACTACTTTATTTAACTCAACGTTTTAATGAAGGATAGTCAAATGAATGAGGCCGTGGTTGATTCCCCCCATTAATGGCTAACATAAAGCCTGGCAGGCAGGTGTGAAAAATACCCAACCCCTCGGCTCAACAGCAAACCTACAGGTTCTGCATCAATTAGGAAGGCAAATAGGACTTTCATCTTTATTATTGAAAGATATGAGAACATTTGGTCCCAGGAGCAGATAAAGAAATCAAGAGCTTGCGAATCTGACTTCTCCTGTATCCATGATTTCTGTGTTATAGAACACAGAGGGAAAAGTAGAAAACAAGCACCACATTTTTCATGTGGGTAACAACCCTGGGCTATCATACTAACAACTTTTTCTACAACTGGTAGGCTTATGACCAGTGGCCAATCCGGACATCAGAAGCTTTGAGAGGAAAGGACTTCAATCAGGTCCACTGCCCAAGGATAAACGGCAGCAACAGTTCATCACTGCAAAGAAAGAGCTGTAACCAGCACCTAACTGGCATTCGGGATTGATAAGCAAGAGCAAATTAAAAGGCATGGTCAAGCACAACAGCCATCCTCTGGGTGGACAGAGTCAGTGGTGATCTTGAGGCTTTAGCTCTTCGAGGCTTCAGTCAGAAAAAAGCAAAGAAAAGCTCAAGTTTTTTTCCTTCTCTTCTTTATTTCTTCTCAGCTAGGACAGTAGGGATGACAAGCAGGACAGTCAAATGCTCCTCTTGCAGAATGTGAGGAAGGCAGGGTACCTGACGATTTCAACTGCGAGAAATGCATCCAGCTGCAGCTTCTAACAAACCATGTTAAGGAGTGGAGCTGGAACTGAACGAAATCCGGATCATTTAGAAGGTTGAGGGGGTGATAGATAGGACATATAGAGAGGCAGTTGCACTCAAAGTGCAGGTCACAGGAAACTGGGTGGCAGTCAGGAAGAGGAAGGGGGTTAAAGAGCCAGTGCAGAGAACCCCTGTGACCATCCCCCTCAACGACAGGCATATCACTTTGGATGGTGTCTGGGCGGAGGGGGTAAATGACCAAACAGAGGAAAGTCACAGTGTCAGGTCTTTGGCACTGAGTCTGGCTCTGTGGCTCAGAACAGAAAAAGGAAGAGACATGCTGTGAAGATAGGGGATTCATTAGTTAGGGGAATGGACAGGAGGTTCTTTGGGTGAGAATGAGATTCCCGGATGGAAAGTCGCCTCCTGGGTGCCAAATCCATTGCTCAACATTCTTAACCCAGAGGTTGTGGTCTACATAGGTACCAATGACGTGGGTACGATGAGTCATGAGGTTCTGCATAGGGACTTCAGGGAGTTAGGTGCTAAGTTGAAGGGCAGGACCTCCAGGGTTGTGATCTCAGGATTGCTACCTGAGCCACATGCCAGTGAGGCTAGAACTAGGAAGATTATACAGTTTAATACATGGCTGTGGAGTTGGTGTAGGAGGGAAGGTATAATATATTTGGATCATTGGGCTGGGCTCTCTTCCAGGGAAGTTGGGACCTGTACAGAAGGTATAACATGTGCCTGATCTGGAGGGGGTCTAATATCCTAGAGGAAAAAAGTTTGTTAATGCTGCATGGTGGGGTTTAAACTAGAGTTGCAGGGGGATGGTAACCAGTGTGCCAGAACAGTTAGTGGAGAGGTTGTGGTGGCAGATGTTGGCAAGACTTCAGACAAAAATAGGAATCAAAAACTTGAGCATGGCGTGACTAGTGTCCTGAGCTGCGTATATTTCAATACAAGTATGGTAGGAAAGGCGAATAATAGTGCTGAAGATGAGGTAGCTGGTTTACAAACAGAGGCAACGTGTAGTGAGGAGAGGTTTTTGATAGGGTAAAATTGCAATGTAAAAGGCAGACAAAATTAAAAAGGGTGAATACAGGACTGAAGGTGTTATACTTGTTATACACAGTATCTGGAATAAGGCAGATGAACTTGCAGCACGGTCGCAGATTGGCAGGCATGATGTTGTAGGTATCACTGAATCATGGCTGCAAGAAGATTATAGCTGGGAGCTGTATGTCATGGATACACATTGTATCAAAAGGACAGGCAGGAAGGCAGAAGGGTTGGCGTTGAACAGTTGGTAAAAAACAAAATCAAATCATTGCAAAGAGGTAACATAGGGTCAGAAGGTATTGACTCATTGTGGACAGAGCTAAGTAACTACAAGTGTTAAAAGACCCTGATGGGAGTTGGAAGACACCCAAAGAGCAGTAAGGATGTAGCCTACAAATTACAAAGGGAGATAGAAAGTGCATGCCAAAAGGGCAATGTTACAATCGTCTTACAGGACTTCAATATGCAGATAGATTGGGAAAATCACATTGATGCTGGATTACAAGAGGGGAAATTTCTAGAGTGCCTACAAGATGGCTTGTTAGAGCAGCTCATGGCTGAGCCCACTAGAGGATCAGCTATTCTGGATTGGGTATTCTGCAATGAACCAGAATTGATTGGAGCGCTTAAGGCAAAAGAACCTTTAGGGGTAAGTAATCATAATATGATCAAATTTACCCTGAAATTTGAGAAAGTGAATCTAAAGTCAGATGTATCAGTACTATTGTGGAGTAAAGGGAATTACAGAGGCATGACAGATGAGTTGGCCAGAATTGATTGGAAAAAGAACAGGTATTATGGCAGAACAGCAATGGCTGGAATTTCAGGAAGCAATACGGAAGGCACAGGACATATACATCCCAAAGAAGAAGTAACACTGAGCATCATAGGAAGTCATTCCTACCTGTGGCCATCAAACTTTACAACTCCTCCCTCGGAGTGTCAGACACCCTGAGCCAATAGGCTGGTACTGGACTTATTTCCACTTGGCATGATTAACATCATTATTTAATTATTTATGGTTTTATATTGCTATATTTCTTCACTATTCTTGGTTGGTGCGGCTGTAACGAAACCCAATTTACTTCAGGATCAATAAAGTATGTCTATCTGTCTATAGTATTCTATAGAAAAGATGACATGACCGTGGCTAACAAGTTAAAGAGAGGGGAAAGAATAGAGCAAAAAACTAGTGGGACGTTAGTGGATTGGGAAGCTTCTAAAAACCAACAAAAGGCAACTAAGAAAGTCATTAAGAAGGTAAAGATAGAATACGAAAGCAAGCCAGCCAATACTATTATAGAAGATACCAAAAGTTTCTTCAGATACATAAAGTATAACAGAGAGGTGAGAGTGGATATTGGACCACAGGAAAATTATGCTGGAGAGGTAGTAATACAGGACAAGAAAACAGCAGATGAACTGAATAAGCATTCTGTATCAGGCTTCACGGTGGAAGACACTAACAGTATGGTAGAAGTTTCAGTTGTCATGGGATAAGAAGTGTCTGAAGTTGCAATAACTAGAGAGAAGGTTCTTGCAAAACTGAAAGGTTTGAAAATAGATAGGTCACCTGGACCATCTGGAAGAGGTAGCTGAGGAGATCGTGGAGACATTATTAATGATCTTTCCAGTATCACCAAATTCTGGAATGGTTCTGGAAGACTGGAAATGTGCAAATATCACTCCACTCTTCAATAAGAGAGAAGAAAAGAAATTATAGACCAGTTAGTCTGACCTCAGTGGTTGGGAAGATATTGGAGTCGATGATATCTCAAGGTACTTGGAAACACATGATAAAATAGGTCGTAGTCAGCATGGTTTCTCCCATGACTCTTGTCTGACAAATCTGTTGGAATTATTTGAAGTAACAAGCATAATAGGCAAAGGAGAATCCGTGATATTGAGTATTAGGATCTTCAGAAGGCCTTTGACAAGGTGCCGCACATGAGGCTACTTAACAAGAGCCTACGGTATTACAATAAAGATTCTACCATGGATAAAGCAGTGGCTGAGTGGCAGGAGGCAAAGAGTGGGAATAAAGGGAGCCTTTTCTGACTGGCTGCCGGCAACTATGCATGTTCCATAGGGGTCTGTGTTGGGACCAATTCTTTTTACATGATGCGTCAATGATTTGGATGTTGGAATTGATGGGTTTGTTGCAAAGTTTGCAGACGATATGAAGCTAGGTAGCAGGACAGATAGTTTTGAGGAAGTAGAGAGCCTGCAGAGGGAGTCAGACTGATTAGGAGAATGGGCAAAGAAATGGCAGATGGAATACAGTGTTAGGAAGTGTATGGACATGAACTTTGATAGAAGAAATGAAAGGGTTGACTATTTTCTAAATGGAGAAAAAATACAAAAAATCTTTCATGCAAATAGACTTGGGTGTCCACGTGCAGGATTCCCTAAAGGTTAATTTGCAGTTCAACCCCGTGGTGAGGAAAGCAAATGCAATATTAATCTTCATTTCAAGAGGACAAAGATATAATGTTGGGACTTTATAAAGCATGCGTGAGGCCGCACTTGGTGTATTATGAGCCATTTTGGGCCCCTTATCTTAGAAAGGTTGTGCTGAAAACAGGGAGGGTTCAAAGGAGGTTCACAAAACTGATTCCAGGATTGAATAGCTTGAAACATGAAGAGCATTTGATGGCTCTCGGCCTGTATTCACTAGAATTCAGAAGATGAGGGGTGACCTCATTGAAAAAAGGACTTTAGATAGAGTGGATGTGGAGAGGATATTTCCTATGGTGGGAGAGTCTAAGACCAAAGGATACAGCCTCAGAATAGAGGGGCATCCTTTTAGAATGGAAAATGAGGATGAATTTCTTTAGCCAGAGAATATTGAATCTGTCGAATTCTTTGCCACAAGCAGCTGTGGACGCCAAGGCTTTATGTATGTTTAAGGCAGAGGTTGATAGATTCTAGGTTGGTCAGGGAATGAATGGATACAGGGAGAAGGCAGAAGATTGGGGCTGAAAGGAAAATTGGATCAGCCATGATGAAATGGCAGAGCAGATTTGAAGGGCCAAATGGCCTGTTTCTGCTCCCATATCTTATGTTTTTATTGAGTTTGAATACAAATATCCATTACCAATGGCTTTCTATCATGTTTTCTCATTGCCTTTTATAGTTGATACCCTCAATTACATACCATTCATTCTTCAAATCTAAATATAGATGGGGAAATTATTTCAGTTCGCCCTGTGAAATTTCCTGCTTGAAGTAATAAGAAAGAAACAGCTGAGCCAATGCTGAATCTAACCAATCAAGTACTACCATTTGGAAAAGAACTTGAAGAGTACTTTTAGAAAGGGGCTATTTTTTAATGGTTAAGCGAATAAGGCAGGAGTGAACAGAGCACGTAATTCAGTTGAGGTGCCAAACCTACTATGAGAGACTTCAGGATGACATGAACAAGAGCTGACAACGTAAATCGAGTTATACTGATTAGGTAATACCATCGCTGTGCTTTAAAACAGTGTTCTACAGTAACTCAAAGGCAGACCATTCAATAAAGTAATCATAATTTTTGAACAAATGTCCTCTACCAGCAATACGCTTGTTCACCTCATCAAGTATATTCCTCAATATACACCAACAGCACAGTAATTCAGAGTTACATAGAAGTTATTTGCTTGTGAGCACTTGGAAGAATCAGAATCAACACGTATTGATCTTTTTTCCCCCCCAGTTTAGGTAGCAGAGAAACTACTCAATAAATTCTAACAAGGAACCTGGTCTGGAATTCGCTGAGCAGGTAAACCTTGCGCTGCTCTTGGAGTGCATTTCATTTGCTGTCCACAGAATGCTACACTCCACATTCTCTGAAGCCATTCACAGCCACTTAATTATTTATTATGTAGATATTCATCGATTTCTACAGCACAGAAGTAGTCCCTTCAGCCCACCTGGTACATCCTGAACTATTACACAGCCTAGTCCCATTGACCTGGACACAGACCATTGCCCTTTTACCCCTCTCATCCATGTACTTATTCAAACACCTTTTAAATGTTGACATTGAACTTCTGCTGGCAGTGTGTCCACATTCTCACCACCCTCTGAGTGAAGATGATCCTTCTCATGTTCCCTTTAAACATTTCACCTTTAGCTCTTAGCCTATGAAACTCAAGTTCTAGACTTACCCAACCTCAGTGGAAAAAGCCTACTCGCATTTACCCTATCTACACACATCATAATTTTTATACCACTAGCAAATCTCCCCTTATTTTCTAACACTCCAGGGAATAAAGTCCTAACCTATTCAACCTTTCCCTATAACTCAGGTCCTCAAGTCCCCAAAACATCCATGTAAATTTTCTCTTTCAATCTTATTGATAGCTTTCCTGTAGGTAGGTTGCACCATGAACAGAAACTTCTGTCCATTTTCCACAAGCTCTGCTTTGGGTGGATGATTTAAAGTGACAGGATTAAGTGAATGAACATCCATGATAAATGATGGTTTGTGCAAGAAGGCATGACACCACATTATCTAACCCAATTGTTGCAGATGAAGCACTGTGCTTTTGGGACTTAGATTTTATCAGCTCGGAACCAGTGTGTATCTGGAAATGGCCAACTGGTAAAATGGCTTTAAATGAACTGGAATCTCATGAGGTGTTGCTCAATGCTCAATGATTGTGGACTTCATTGTCTCAGGGGTTTTACCATACCATATAGGAGCAGAATTTTGCCCCTATATACATCTTACTTAATAAATGGCAATCTGAGCAACATGTAGTTAAGTACATTTAGCCCAAATACTGTAACTGCAATGTTGACTATTAATTTTTAACTTTGATGCTAAGGGTCACAATTTCAAAGGTTAGAGTTATATGTGGAGCTGAGATGAACACAGGTTAAACATTTCTTTAAAATAGAAACAAAGAGATTTTGTAGCAAGCCCCGTGTAGCATAAGAGTCACGGTAGCATAATAGTTAACATATCTCTATTATACAGCCTGTGACCTGGGTTCAATTCCAACATTGTCTTTAAGCAGTTTGTACATTTTCCCCATGTGCACATAGGTTGTGCCCACATTTCAAAGACATATGGGATTATAGGATAATTGGTCACATGGATGCAATTGGACCTGAAGTGCCTATTACAATACTGTATATCTAAATAACAATAGATAAAATTGAAGGAATAGGACTAATTAAGTAATTTAATTCAGGTGGTGTTCACTCACCAATAGTACTGGTGAAACCTAAAGCCAGGCAATAGAACAAAGCCAGACCTGAAAAACGTCTTTATTCAGTAAAGCCAAACCACACAACTACAAACCTCATACTCAAAACTCAACTGTACATCTCTAAGCATGACCAAAGAATATTCATGACATTGATTGGAACAAAGATCTTCTGGTGGAAGTCAGACCAGAAGACCACAATATATAGGAACCGAATTAGGCCATTTGGCCCATCGAGTCTGTTCCACCATGTCACCATCACTAATCCAATTTTCCTCTCAGTCCCAATCTCCTGTCTTCTATCTGTATGCCTTTATGCCCTGACCAATCAAAACTACCAACCTCTGCCTTAAACATACATAAAGACTTGGCCTGTACAGCTGCCTGTAGAAAAGAATTCCACAGATTCACTACTCACTGGTTAAAGAAATTCCTCCCCATCTCCATTCTAAAAGGACACCCCTCTATTCTGAGGCTGTGTCCTCTGGTCTTAGACTCTCCCACCACAGGAAACATTTTCTCCACATTCACTGTATCAAAGCCTTTCACCATTCATTGAGTTTCAATAAGGTCACCTTCATTCTTCTGAATTCGGGGGATTACAGGCCCAAAGCCATCAAATGCTCTTCATATGACAAGCCTTTCAATCCTGAAATCATTTTCACGAAACTCCAGTTTCAGCACATCCTTTCTAAGGGGCTTAAAACTGCTCACAATACTTCAAGTGAGGCATCACCAATGCTTTATGAAGTCTCAACATTACATCTTTGCTTTTATATTCTTCTCCTCTTGAAATGAGTGCTAACATCACATTTACGTTCCTCACCACAGATTCAACCTGCAAATTAGCCTTTCAGGAATCCTGCACAAGGACTCCCAAGTTCCTAGGTGCCTCCATTTTTGTTTTCCTCTCCATTTAGAAAATAGTCAACCCTTTTATTTCTTCTAGCAAAGTGCATGCCCATACACTTCCCAACACTGCATTCCATCTGCCATTCTCCTAATCTAAATCCTTCTGCAGCCTCTCTACTTCCTCAAAGGTACGGTCTCCGAGACCTCATCCTTAATAATCGAATCCAACATCTTCCCAGCCACTGAGGTCCCTCAGTACACTCAAGCACAAGCTGCTCTAAAAATCCATCTCACTGGCATTCAATAAATTCCTTCTCTTACGATCTGACATCAACGTGATTTTCCCAATCCCTTGCATATTGAAGTCCCCCATTACAATTGTGTCATTACCCTTATACATGCCTTTTCCAGCTTCTTTTGCAATGTAAACCCAACATCTTGGCTACTATTTGGAGGCTTATATATAATTCCCATAATGGCTTTTTCACCCTTGCAGTTTCTATCTCCACCCACAGTGATTCGACATTCTCTGACCCTATGTCACCTCTTTCTAAAGATGTAATTCCATCTCTTACCAACAGAATCACACCACTGCCTATCCTTCTTGCCTGGCCTTTTGATACAAAGTATATCCTTTGATGTTAAGCTCCCAATCATGGCCACCTTTGAACCATGACTCAGTGATGCTCACAATGTCATATGACCAATCTCTAATTGCGCCATGAGTTCGTCCACCTTATTGTGAAGGCTACACACATTTAAATACAACACCTTCAGTCCTGCGTTCTTTACTCTTTTGAATTTTGCCTCTGTGGTACAATCTAACCCTTGACTTTGTCTGCATTTGTACCCAATCACTGGCTTGACCTTTCTTACATTCATGTTGCATCCATCATCTACTTGTAATCCTGCTGGCTCATCCTTATCTCTACCATACTGATTTCTATCCCCCTGCCATATTAATTTAAACCACTCCCAACAGCTCTAGTAAACCTGACCACAAGAATATTAATCTGCCTCAGATTCAAGTGCAATCCTCCCTTTTGTACAAGTCCCACTTGCCCCAGAAGAGGTCCCAATTATCCAGAAATTTGAATCCCTGCCCCCTGCTCCAATTCTTCAGCCACACATTTATCTGCCACCTCATTCTATCCCTATCCTCACTGCCATGTGGCACAGGCAGCAATCCCAAAATCTCTACACTTGAGGTCCTGCTTCTCAGCTTCCTTCCTAACTTCCTGTATTGTGTTTTCAGGACCTATTTTCTACCTATGTTGTTGGTACCAATATGTACCATGACTTCTGGCTGCTCACCCTCCCTTTTCAGAATATCATGGATGCATCCAGAAACATCTCGGACCCTGGCACCTGGGAGGCAAACTACCATCCGGGTTTCCTTTTTGTGTCCACAGCATCAACTCTCTGTCCCCCTAACTACAGCATCCCCTATTACTGCCACCATCCTCTTCAGTTCCCTACCCTTCTGAGCCACAGGACTAGACTCAGTGCCAGAGACAGGGCCGCTGTTGCTTAGCCCAGGTAGGAGATCACCCCCCCACCCCCACCGCAACAGTACTCAAAATGGAATACTTATTGTTCAGAGGGATGAACACAGGGGTGGTCTTCACTATCTGACATTCTCCTTCTCCTCTCCTGACAGTCACCCATTTACCTGTCTCCTGTAGCCTTGGGGTGACTACCTCCCTGTAGCTCTTCTATCACTGTTTCACTTTCCATAACAAGCCAAAGTTCATCGAGCTGCAGTTCCAGCCCCTGACACAGTCTCTAAGGAGCTGCATCTCGATGCACCTGGTTCAGTTGTGGCCATCAGGGAGGCTGGAAGTCTCCTGGAAATCACATATCCGATACCTAGAGCAAAACACTGGCTCTGTAGACATATGTCCTATTCTCTCAAGATTTAAATAATAAATAAGGAATGAACTTACCTTGTCTCCGCCTGTTCTTGCTGAAGCCTTATTGAGCCAAAGCCATACTACTCTGCCTCAGACTACTCTGATGACGACCACTCCCATGATGACCGCTCACTAGGTAGTACCTCTCTTTTATAGAGACTGGGTTTTTAAAGCTCTTTGCCAGACTTGCACGGGAACACTTCTGTGCATCTGGGCCATACTCCAATCAACGATTGTTATGCTTCCAGTGCCAGTATAATGAGAGTGTACAAGATGATGAGAGGCATTGATCATGTGGATAGTCAGAGGCTTTTCCCCAGGGCTGAAATGGCTAGCATGAGAGGGCATAGTTTTAAGGTGCTTGGAAGTAGGTGCAGAGGAGATGTCAGGGGTAAGTTTTCTTACGCAGAGAGTGGTGAGTGCGTGGAATGGGCTGCCGGCAGCGGCGGTGGAGGCGGAAACAATAGGGTCTTTTAAGAGACTCCTGGATGGCTACATGGAGCTTAGAAAAATAGAGGGCTATGGGTAAAGCCTAGGTAGTTCTAAGGTAGGGATATGTTCAGCACAGCTTTGTGGGCCGAAGGGCCTGTATTGTGCTGTATGTTTTCTATGTTGCTATATTTCTATGCTAATATAACATGCCCACAACTTATTAACTTTAAGCCGCATGTCCTTTGAATGTGGGATGAAACCAGAGCACCTGAAGGAAACCCAGACAGTTACAGGAAGAACATTCAAACTCCTTACAGACAGTGGTGGGAATTGAAACCCAATCAGTGAGCGTCGGTGCTGCAAAACATTGAGATCACCACCGCACTACCATGCTGTCCCATGTCTCACTTGTTCTAGAGAGAATGTAGAACAAGTTTTCTGCCCCCAAGTCACATAAACATGATTCAAAGTACGTATTGTATGACAAGAGACAATGGTTGGTGCACTCCTGTTGCTGAGAAAGAGTCCGGTGTACTAGCATGGATCAGGTGCAGAAGCATGCTCTCCAATTCTACAATAGACATCTTTTCACTGGGTAGTCATCCCTTGCTTTATCTACTTTAGGGTCAATGAAAAATATCTCTAAGCAAAAATGTACATCACATGTATATTTGGGGGTGCAGGATGGAGATAAGTCTCTACCAAAAGAGATTCAAGCCACTTCTTCCCCATGCTAATGTGCAGGTCATCCTTGGGCAAGGTGTACACCTGCCTAGCCCACTGATCAGGGTCATGTAAAGTCATGGGAGCAGATCCTTGATGGTCATATGAGCAGTTGGTACACATCACAAGTTCTGGGTACATGACCACTGACACCAGGCAGAAAATCCCTGAAGAGGACCGATAATGGCTGGGGTCACTGATCTTATAAAAACACTGCCCATAAGGCAGCAATGGCAAACCACTTCTGTAGAAAAATTTGCCAAGAACAATCATGGTCACTGAAAGACCATGATCACCCCAAGTCATATGACTCGGCACAGAACAAATGAACGAACATCACATGGATAGCAGGAAAAAGAATTTGGAATTTAAAGCCAAAACTATAGCAACTTCTCCCAATAAAAGCAGGGCAATTTCTCCACACCAAATAAAACAATAGTTTATGCAGATTATCTACAAATTCCATGTTCAAAATAAATCAATTAGAACAGCAACATCAACAGGCTTGACTGACAGGGGAATTACCCACACAATTTCTCTCCATCTGGGAACAAATTTATTTTTAGGCATACAGTGCCTACAGTTTCTCCAGCAAGTTGTTGGTAATACATTCAGTGCAACTGTGCCACTGTTTTCTGGAGTAGTTGCCTTGATCTTAAATATTTCCATGCTATTGGATGAAAAATTCTCACAGCAAACCCTGCTTGCCACGGTGATAAACAGCCAGCTAGTGCGGATTTGCAGTCTCAGCAGAGCCAGGGAATGGAAACAAGAGAAGGGAACTAATGCCACATTCACGATTTGCGATCAATATGTCATTTTGTGCAATCACCCATGCTCTGCAATGTATATCCTAAAGTTAATTTCATATTATTTCAAAAAGAAAATATCCACTGAAGCATAAACAAAAATGAAATAATCCTTTTTTTCCTTTATAAATTAAGAATGATGAAAAGTGCTGAAGTATTTTGAAATTCCCCCCCCCCCCCCTTTCTGAACAACTGACAAAGAATAATCACTATTTGAATTCGGCAAGATCAGAATAGTCACCCTTTGACTTCAATTTGCTTCTTTAAGCTGAACTTCCCAGAACAAGACAGCTGAGAAAAGCAGACTACCACCCAAGCACACATCTGCTATGCAGATGGAGACACGTTTTCATTTGTATTATTGATTTCAATTTTCGCATTTTGGATCTGACTTAGAGTTTGATGAGCTGTGGCCAATTTGGATTAAATTGAACAAGCTAATCACTATCTATGATGGCAATTATTCTGAGGGTAAATAATAATTACCTTTTCGTTATTAATGAACAAGAAACTGCATTAGCAAACTACCTCACAGCAATCAACACAGATGGGTAAATGTAACTCTGAATATCACTCAGTTTTGAACAGAGGCAGATAATCTGATGGCAATAACTGACATTGTTGTACAATAGTTGATTTTTGGTATTGCCCCTTCTGTCGGTGTGCCCTCTGACAATGGACAGTCATATTTAAGTATATTGAAAATGACACAGTTATTAATAGTATATTGGATGTGAAATGATGATTCAGCATTACTATAATCTACATAATGCTAGACCAACATTTTGTGGTCCACAAGAGCTATAGTGAATGATTTCGCTCTTGACCTTTCTCTGCTGAGGTCTATTTTAAGATCCATTTTGTAGATTCACCTTTAAGGTACCCGACTCTTTCAAATTTCTACAGAGGCTGCAATGTTATATTCCTCTTCTTCATCATCACCTCCAAAACAAATGGCCTCTGTCTTAATTAAAGAGCAAAGAAATTGACCTGAATAATTCACAGCAACACCCCCAACCTGCATGACGCCTTCTGAGTCAAGCCATCCTGATTTGGAATAATATCATGGAACACTTTACTTAATGGATCACCTTAATCTTACAGAAGCAGGAAATGGCCTTCTATGCACCCTGTAAATGAAGAGAACTCTCGTTGTTCATACCCCACAGCTGCAATAAAACAACCAAGCATTGGTTGTTTTTCCTGCTGAAAAACATTATTTTTGCCACTGCAAAATATGGTCAAAATCAAAACTGCAGCCAAATATTGCACTAGAATTCACTTCAAGAGGACAAGAATACAAAAGCAAGGATGGAATGCTAAGCTTTTAAGGCACTTGTCAACTGCAATTGGAATACCGTGTGCAGTTTTGAGCTCATTTCTAAAAGATGTGCCAGCATTGGAGAGGTTCCAGAGAAGCTTCACAAAAAATATCCTGCGAATGTAAGGGTTAACATTTGAGGAGCAGCTGGTGGCCCTGGGCTTGTACTCACTGGAGTTTAGAAGAGTGAGGGGGATTTCATCCAATCCTATCAAGTATTGAAAGGTCTAGACAGAGTGGAAGTAGAGAGTATGTTTCCTATAGTGGGGCAGTTGACCAGAGTGCACAGCCTCAGAATACGAAGACATCCCTTTTAGAACAGAGATGAAAAGGAATTTCTTTAGACAGAGGGTAGCGAATCTGTGAAATTCACTGCCACACTCAGCTATGGAAGCCAAGTAATTGGGTATATTTAAAGTGGGGATTGACATGTTCTTGATTAGTAAAGGTATCAAAAGGTTACAGGAAAAAGGCAGGAGAATGAGGAATAATTAGTCAGCTGTGATGAGTGGTGGAAAAGACTTAATAGGCCAAATGGCTGAATTCTCCTCTATGTCTAATGATATAGGAGCTGTGGTGCTCAAAAGGTTTACTTTGTTTGGTAAAACTCAACTTTCAAAGTTAGCTTCATACAGATGCACCAAGCAAGTCAAAAGCTTCCATTTCATCACCTTCTCCAAACACAGTGCCAGTAGTTTGGCACCCAGTAACTATGAAACTTGACCCAATCCAATTCTTGTCCCCCTTTTCCTAATAGCACACACATAAGCACTGGCAGTAGATAATGATCAATCCTTTGATGCAATTAAAGTCCAACTATTTCAGTGCTAAGAGAAGAAAACCAATCAGATCTTTGAAAGTTCCCATACCTTCACACATATTTTCAGCAGGCTGCTTTGTTTTAAGTACATGATTAAATGAAGCCAGTCAAACTTCTAATTGGGTTTTATTTCTTAGTCCTGAATGCACTTATAGGTACATTTCATTAAGAAGGAAGGACAATTTTGGCAAGGTAAGGGAAACTTGAATGTTGAGAGAGGCAGTAAGTTTAGTCAAGAAGCAGAAGGAATTGTAATCAACACACAAAAAATGTTGGAGGAACTCAGCAGGCCAGGCAGCATCTATGGAAAAGAGTAAACAGCCAATGTGAAGGGTCTCAGCTCGAAATTGAACATCTACAGGGTAATCAACAGGTCAAAATCAGAATCCAACTACTCAACTTTTGTACAAGAAGGAGGTGGTGGTGGGTCTCTTAAAGACTATTAAGATGGTTAAGTCCACGGGAGTGGATATGATATTCCACAGATTAATGAGAGGCACAGATATCCAGGCTATTGATCAAGATTTTAGTGCCCTCTCTAGCCACAGACAAAGTCCTAGAGGACTAGCAAATAGCAGAATAGGAATAATCCTGGAAATAGTAGATTGATGAATTTCATGTCAATGGTAGAGAAGTTGCTGGAGACCATTTAACAGATAGGATTTATGAGCATTTGGAATTTCATGGCTGATTTATTGACCATCAGCATGCCTTTGTACTGGGCAAGTCATGTCTTACTGATTTGATTGAGCTTTTAAAGAAGATACAATGATGAAGGTGGAGCTGTGGATATTCTCTGCATGGATTTCAGGTGTTTGACAATGCCCCACAAGCGAGTCTCATCCAGAAGATTAAGATGCGTGAGATCCATAGTGAATTAGTTATCCGGATTCAAAATAGGCTTGTCCACAGAAAACAGAGTGGTGGTGTGGGGGGGGGGTTCAACTTATTCAGGAAGTCTGTAAATATCGGTGCTCTGCAAGAGTCCATTTTAGGACCTTAGCTGTTTGTGATATATACGACATGAATGAAAATGTAGATAGGCGGGTTAGTAAGTCTGCAGAAGATACAAAGATTGTTAATGTTGTGGATAGTGTAGGAGATCGCCAAATGATACACTAGGATATACAGTAGATCAGTTGCAGTACTGGCAGAAAAATTGCAGATGGAGTTTAATCCAATGAACGTGAGGTGTTGCACTTTGAGAGAGCAAGTATAAATGAATGGTACACTGTTAATGGCTAGACCCTTAACACTATTAATATGCAGAGGGATCTTAGGGTTCAAGTCGATAGCATCCTGAGGAGAGATCTTACAGGATGTTTATGAGATTACGAGAAGCAGAGAGTAGACAGCCAGAATCTTTCTCCCTAGGTTGAAATGTCTAATATTAAAGGGCATGCATTTAAGATGGAATAGGTATGGGGCAAGTTTTCTTTAACAGACAGACTGCTTTGTGCCCCCATCTTTTGTAAAAGCTTCTGAAATATTTCACATTAATCTCAGGTTCAATTATAAAACTGATTTCTACCTTTAAAAACACTGGCTTGTGACTATTTCAGCAAGCAAGAGCACAAAGTTCTGCAAACCACATGTATTATTTCTAGCCCCTATGATCAATTTGAAATCCTGCAGAAATACCACCCAGAGGAAAAAAAGGCACATATCTGAACAGGGACATTCTTCATTAAGCAAGACTTAAGTATGTAAATTTGGTGCCTGTAGACTTTTTGATGCAACTGCTTAATAAGGCAAGTAACAGAGATAAATCTACCAGCAAAATATGCTGTTGAGATAACTGTCAACCAACAGTATTGGCTCATTCAGTGTATCAGAGGTCATAACATCTGAAAAACTCAGTTCTTAAAGGTACACACACATACACAAATTCCATAATGAACCAGCTGCAATTCATTCACTTCCATAAAATTAATAAGAAAGCTTCTTAGATACATGAAAATATTCAATTGAATTGGTGACATAATCAGAACATAAATTTATTCATCTGCATTCTGTCTTTTCATACTGTAGCTGTGCTCAGGATCACTACAGTGTTTATTCTGGGTACTTTTGACTGAAGTGGATCACCTTATCAGATAGGCTTCATCCACAAATGATTTTATATTATAGACTGCAATTGTCACCATAGCATAGCTCCACACTATGTTCAGCTATAAATATAGAGCATTATATGCTCAGTGACCACTTTACTAGGTACACCTGCTCGTTAACGCAAATATCTAATCAGCCAATCATATGGCAGCAACTCAACACAGAAAAGTCTGTGGACGTAGTCAAGAAGTTCATATCAAACATCAAAATGGGGAAGAAATGAGATTTAAGAGACTTTGACCATGGAGTGATTGTTGATGTCAGACAAGGAGGTTTGAGCATCTCAGAAAATGTCTATGAAAATCCCAGTAATCTCTAAAGTTTAAAGAGAACGGTGCAAAAAAAAGGGAAAAAAAAATCCAGTGAGCAGCAGTTCTGTGGGCGAAAATGAGAGAGATGAGAGGAGAATGGCCAGACTGGTCAAACTGACAAAAGGCAAGAGTAACTCAAATATCCATGCATTACAACAGTGGTGGGCAGAAGAGCATCTCTGAACACACAAAACATTGAACCTTGAAATGGTTATGCTACAGCAGCAGAAGACCACATAGAGTTCCATTCCTGTACTTAGTAAAGTGGCCACTGAGTGTATATTGTATTTGATACACAGATTAACCAAATGTGTTGTTCTTTTAACTCCATCTCTCTATCTCTACCTTCACTCTTTCTCATATCCTAACTTCCACTTTAACTTCTTGTCAACACTGATTACCACATTTCTGCATTCCGCTCCCATCATGCAGAGTCACCTCCTCTGACTTCTCCTCGCTGGACAATATAGGTAATGCAATTCCTCCACAACTGTTGTCAGTCTTGACATATCCAGCCTGCATTGCATTAGGCTGACATGGTGAAATAACACTGGCTTTGACATCTCTCATTGGATCTTCAGAACTTTTGATCTGCCTTCAACTCACAGTAGGTCTCCATCCAACTCAATTTTCGCTTGATTCAGACTATTCTCATAACAAATGCCCTGAAGATGCTGAAACTCTAGCAGTCTCATGTTTTGCAGCAGTACTCTGTGCACCAGAATCAATTGAAATTTCCTTATTATAATACCTTACGCTGAAGTATCTTAAGGTTCATGCAATGGTGGTATAGGTGTTATCCTGAAACACTGGTGAGCTAGCTCTCTCCGTGCCATTTACAGGGATTATGAGGACTTCCAGGGAATCATTTGGCATCAAGGATTGCGAGTACCCCCCCCCCCAATGTTCTGGAATACTAGATCATTTTCCAAAATTTACTGGTGGTTTACATTGGACTGTCCTTCACTTTGGGGCATGCCACAGGGTCTAATCTTCTAGCTTGTTACTATGCTTTGCAGGTTTCTTTTTCAACCTATATGCCTTCTGCAAATACTTCAGCAGCAGAATCCTAATGTCTGAGTAACTTGCCAACAAGTCTATCGCGATAAAGGCGAGTTGCACTGAGGTAAGCAATTGTTCAACTCTTGCTGAAGGTATGTACCTGGAGAGCTAGAGTACAAATCGATCGTTTTCAAAGAATTATCTTCATCCTCTTGTAACATGACTTAAAGTGCAAATTTGTACCAAAACCCCCAATGACACATTCAATGTTTTAGGAATAGCTTCTTCCCCTCCACCATCAGATATGTGAATGGACAATGAATGAACCATGAAAACTACCTATTTTTGGTCTACTTATTTAATTTACTTTTTAATATATTTCTTATTGTAGTTTATAGCTGTTTATATATTGTATTGTACTACTGCTGCAAAAGAACAAATTTCACAATACGTCAGAGATATTAAACCTGAATCTGATGACTACAGTTCACTGCCATTAACAGCAGTCCTCCACTCCTTTCTCCTTCTGATGTTCCAAGAAGACCATTCTCTAGTACTTTAACTCATTCAATGACTGCATTTAAAACAACCTTCCTTTTCCATGGCAACTTCCCATGCAGCCACAGCAAAAGCAACACCTGCCTTTCACTATGAAATAAGTAGCGCCCACACTCATGCAAATAATATCATGAGGGCAATTTACTTCAATTCTCTACTTAATGCCTTAGCTTCTTAAATAATTACAAAGAACAGGCGAATCATCCCTCGAAAGAGGCTAGAATTTGCACCTGCATAAGCAGCTGGTAAACAGAAACAATTATAGAACATTACAGCACAATATAAGCCCTTCAGCCCACAAAGTTGTGCCAACCTAAAAAAGCACCTCCATGATCAATCCTTGAGTCCGGATGAAGGTTATTGGCCCAAAAAGTCAACTGTTTATTCCTCTCCATAGATACTGCCTGACCTGCTGCATTTTGTGTTACTCCATGATCAATATAATCCTTCCCTTCTACACTGCCAATAACCCTCATTTTTTAAAAAAAATCCATTGCCCATCTAAGAGTCGCTTAAATGTCCCCATTGTATCAGCCTCTACCACGAAACTCGGCAATGCCTTCCAGGTATCTACCATTCTCTGTGCTAACAAGTCTACCTTTGACATTTCCTCTAAACTTCCCTCCACTCATGTTGAACAGATGTCCTCTGGCATTGCCCATTGCTGACCTGGGAAAAAGTTGGTAACTCTCCACTATACCTGCATTACTATCAACTAATCTTAAACACCTCAATCAAGTTACTCCTTATCCTCCTTCACACCAAGGAGAAAAGCACTAGCTTGCACAACCTTTCCTTATAAGACCTGTTCCCTAATCCAGGCAGCATCCTGGTAAATATCCTTTGCACTCACTTTGCAAATTCCACATCCTTGCTATAGTGAGATAACCAGAGCAGAACACAATATTCCGTGTAGTCCAACCAGAGTTTTATGGAGTTGCAACATTACCTTGCATGTCTTGAATTCAGTCTCCTTACTAATGAAGATCAACACACCATATGCCTTCTTAACTCCTTGTCAAATTCTGTGGCAACTTTGAAGGATCTAGGGATTCCTACCCTTAGATAACTCTGTTCTTCTTCACTGCTAAAAAAAAATCCCGCCATTAACCCTTTACTCCTGCTTCAGGTTAGGCTTTCTGAAATTTATCTCTTCACACTTAACTGGATCAAACTTCATCTACAACTTTTTCTACCCAGCTCTGGATGACAAACTTCTACTATCTATAATATCACCAGTCTTTGTAGCATCTGTAAACTTACTAACCCATTCTTCTACTTCCTCATTTAAAGCAGTTATAACATCATAGAGTAAGGGTCCCAGAACAGATCTCCATGGAACACCACTCCAGGCAGAATACGCACTATCAGCAACCACCTTGTACCTCTGTAGGCAAGCCAATTCCAAATCTAGGTGCCAACATTTCCATGGATCCTATGTCTCATGGATGAGTTTACCATGGGGAACTTTGTTAAACACCTTACTGAAATCCATATACCCCACATCCATCAATTAGTTTTGCTACCACCTCAAAAATCTCTATCAACCTTGTGAAACATGACCTGCCCTTCACGACATCATGCTATCTCTAAAAAGACGATGCTACTCCAAATGCTCATAAATGCTGTCCCTAAAAACCCTCTCCATTAGTTTGTCTACTATTCATGTAAAGCCCACTATAACTCCCAAGATTAACCCCAATACATTTCCTTAACAACTGAGCAATAGTTGCCATCCTCTAATCCTGTGGTATTACTCCTGCATCCAGGAAAAAAATCAAGATAATACTCAATGTCCCAGCAGTATCTTCCCTCGCTTCCTGTAGAAACTTGGGGTACATTGTTGATGAATAGCTTGTCATTTGGCAGGGAGTAGAGTTAAATACGCAAGATTAGAAAAATTGCATTGCTTTATTACCTATATATAATGTTACTGATTGCCCTTTAACAAAAATTGTAATTACCTTGCTGAATAGAAATATCTTATCCCTGTGGTTAAGATATAATTAATCTTTTTTTTAAAGAAATGATTGAGTTGCAAAATCAGTAATCAGGAAGGGACACACAGATGGTGCAGGTCATGCCATACTTGTAGGAAGAATGTGATTAAAGGAAGTCTCTTAACAATATGGGACTAAAGTGGCAAGGCTAGAAATTAGTCACTTTGACATTCAATATTTCTAACCTGCTCTTATGACTGTGATTTTGCCCTAAGTAACCTCTTTTAAAAATTATTGAATTCATTTTTTAAATGCCTTCAAGTATGTGTTCATGTTAATGGAAACGACCTGGAGCATCAGCAGCACAAGTATTCCATCAGTGATACCTACAGCTAGCTGCAAAGTAAAACCACAGCTGATAAAGTACAGCTATCTGTTCCTGTGAACCTAGGGCCTTTAATGCATGGCTGAACAAAATGGAGATATTGCCATAACATTCTAAGCTTGAAAACTTGGAAGCTACAGATAATCCTTAACTGCATGGAGCACTGGAAAAGTCATGTTCCAAATAACTGAGCAAGCGACACTCCCTAGCTGGCTGATTTAGAGCAGAATATAGCTTTTCAATCTGACAGGGTACTAAAATCTAAAAATCAAGATTTTCAAAGCTTGATTTTTTTTTTCCTTTTGCACAAAGAAAGGAAGAAGCCAAAATTTCACATGCCAGTTCAAAACTCATCATGTGAAGTGGGGATTTAATCTCTCTTGCTGCTTTAAAGTAAAAGAAAGTGAGGTGCACCATCTTAATCACGCTGTATGCTTGATGCACCTAGTTCCAAGAGATGCTTTGGTTGCTGGCTGAATAATGTGAGATTCAGTGATGGACTGCACAAAGAAAATGATTGTTCTCGCTAAGGATCATAGAGAGCATCAGTGGGAGTTGGGTGTGGGGATTAAAAGGATCAGGAGTGGGGAACCCTTTTCAAGACCTTAGGAGTAACCATAATCAGGTCTGTAGGGATGGGAAGGATTAAGCTTGCAGCAGGCATTACCAAAGGTCCTGGGATCATGACATTCATGGCGGACATTAGAGCTGGATGATCTGCCAAGTGGAGATTGTTCCAGTCACCACTATGAATGTCCCACTAGCTGAGTGATCAGTTCTCATCAAAGGTCCTTCCTGTGTACCCCTTCACCTATACCTCAATAAGTTCTGGGTCAGCCATAATGTGGAGCTCTCCTTCCATTGTCTCTGCCTTTGTGCCTATTTCTTAGGCAAGGTGTCCTCATCCCCCAATCCCTCACCCCCAGATAATCCCTTCTCATGTTACCAACACTCCCCTCCTGCTTGGACATCCCTTTCAGGCTTTTCACCCCCCCCCCCTTCACATCATCTCTAATTGTCACCATGACGTCAATGGCCTTGACTTCTGCACTCTCTTAGCCTACTCCAACCACAACCCCTCCAAACACCTAGCTCTTAATTTGTACAAATAACAACCTCATGACCAACAGTAGATAAGGATAGTGCTGTTTTAGTCTGGTGGACTAACTTCTAGCTTGCAGACAGCTCTTGGATATTTCCTCTTACCAACATGACCTCACCAACAAACACCAGGCAACCATCTCGTTCATTCAAATTAGACCAGGAGATCTCACTTGCATAGCCACTGGCCCAATAGTGTCTTACCCCCACATTTCCAATTCTATTCCTTACCCCAGACCCACAAACATGAATGTCCTGTGTTATGTACCCCTAGGGTTCATATTTTCAGTGGACTATCACTTTAAAATGTCAGGAGAATGAGACTGGCTTTTGGACACTGTTTGAGCTGTTACAGAGAGAGAGACGAAGCCTGCCTTGAGATGGTGTTTAAACGAACTCTAAAACTTGTTTTGAATATACAAGGACACTGCCTTCTTGTGAGTTCTTAGAGAAAGAGTGAGCAATGAGCAGCTCGTGGGTCGCCATGGTGACCGAGGGCGGCACTGGTGTTCAGCACGGTGAGATAAATAGGTCAGCTGATAGACCTACAGACACATGGTTTTGGACACTGAATGGGCTTTGTTGTGCCCACAGAAAAGGTGGGTTTTTGGAGGATCGATCAGGTGGATTGATCAGTGGCTCTCCCAGCGTGAAAGGGTGTGACCAACCCTTGCCTGGGTTGATAATTCCACCATGGATGAACGGTCCCCTTTTTTGTGGTCACAGTCGGTGACTTCTAAAGGATTTTGGAGGACAACAGGAAGATCAATGGCATCAGCTCACCTGAAGAACTAAACATCTCTCTCTCTCTCTCCATCACTACTCGACTCAATACCACGAACTGAACTGAACTTCACTCATCATCGTAAGACTGTATCCATTTACCCCTGGGCTTGAAGAAGCTTGGTTTACCTATTTCCACATATATATAAAAATTAATGCTAACCTGTTTGATATATCTGCATTTATATTACTGTATTGCGTAGTTACTAATAAATAGCATTAGTTTATAGCAATACCAGACTCCACGGTTTTTTCTATTTCTGCTGTTTCTTTAACCTGTCACAGGGTACGTAGTAAAATTGGGGGCTCATCCAGGATATGAACATAATGGTTGGGGGGGCTTGTTTGAGTTGATTGGGGACAATCCCTTTTGATTTGGTTGTATGGAAAACAGCAGAAATGGAAGTTGAGGATTTTCTGGCAATGCCAGACCATGCGGGCTTAACAAAGCTAAAAAGGATGAGTTGTGGGGAGTTGTTAATGCATTGAAACTTAGGGAGGCAAAAAAGGGTATGACGAAGGTGGAACTCTGAAGGATAATAGTCGAGCATTATATTTCTATGAAGCAATTTAGTGAGGAGGAGTTAAAAACATTTCCTTTAGGGAAAGAGGAGCTCCAGTTGCAAATGGTACAAATGAAGCTAGATAGACTTCGATTAGAGAGAAGAGGCAGAAAAACAGAGACAGTTTGAAAGGGAGAAATTTATGTACTTTAATCGCTGGTACACCTCGGGAGGGGTAACTGAGGGTTTGGACAGCTTGAAAGAGCTGGTCTTGATTGAAGACTTTAAGAGGTGCGGTCCTGATGATGTAGGGGTATACCTAGATGAAAAGGATGCTACTACCTTGCAGGAGTCTGCTAGGCTAACAGACAAGGTTGTTTTAACCCATGAGGTTGAGTTTACTCTGGATGAGAGTTTCCCAGAGGGTAGCTGGGAGGATCAGGGTAACCTGGAATTTGAAACTGGGACTGGTATTGAAAGCCAAGAAGAGGCAGCTGTCCCGATTACCTGTGTTCAGGTTGTTGAAGCACCTGTGAATTTCCAAGGTGTTGAACCTTGTGTTGAAACTCAGTTAAGGTCTGAGGAGTCTGACTTGGTTGAAAAGGAATGCAGTTTTTTTGTGTCAGATGGACTTGGTTCAGTGAATAAAGGGTTAAACTTGGTGCCAGTGGAAATTGAGGATTCTCAGTCACTTGTGTTAGTTGATGTTGAGATGAAAACGGGTGAGGTAAATGTTATTGAAGATATTGAGAAAAGTGTTGTTTCTGGACTTTTGAAAAAGGTAAATTTAAAGTCTGGACTGGTTTCAGGACCTTGCTGAAGGGACAGTGTTTTGGTAACAAGGTGCCTGCCAGTCTGTTCCAGTTTGTTTCGGAATTTAGGAATAAACAACGTGGGCTTGTTTACCAAGTTTGCCAAGTGTGGAGAGGCAAAACTTGAAGTGTTGTTTTGACCAAGAAGGACCATCTGCAGGTGTTATTATGGAAACTAACAGAATAAAAGGTCTTGAAGATAAAATCAATGACTTGCTTGAAATTAATGAGTTGTTTGGATGTTCAGCAAATGGGCTTAGTTTGGAAAACTTTGGTGATAAGCTAGCACTTGTGCAGGAATTCTATGAAAGCCTTATCCAAGCTGGTAAGCACGCTGATCATGTGATGGTTACTTGTTCTGTGGTGAAGTGGACAAGGGACAATGGGTGATCAAACTCCATTTTCAATACAACAGGATCTGGTTTTGCAGGAATTTCACTTTTTTTTGGTAACAAAGCATGTGAAAGATAAAGACAATATCATGGTAGACTGACTGTTTGAATGTTAAGTTTAAAAGTGAAATAGAGATTAATATTTATATTTGCTTCTGTAATGTGCTGCATGATAATCCCTTATGTATTGCTTTATATTCTGTAATGTACAGTTAAAAAATTTTGTTCTTTGATCAAAATTTTGCTTTCTTGGGGGGAGGTGTTATGTACCCCTAGGGTTCATATTTTCTGTCGACTATCACTTTGACGTATCACGTGACACTGGGTAAATGTATTGTTTTTCTGCCTGCTCTGTCCCAAGATGAAGAAACTTATCTCTTCTTACATCAACTCCATTCTGTCTCACCTTGTCCAGTCCTTTCACCTACCTACAGGACACCTCGCACGCCCTTCAACATTTGGAGAACTTCCAATTCCCTGGCTGACAATGCCTTATCTTCACTGTGGATGTCCAGTCTTTATACAACTCCATTCTTAAGAAGATCCAAAAGCCCTTTCTACAAATATCCAAGCAGGTCTTCTCCAGCAACACTCTCATCTTCCAGGTTGAACCTGTTTTGAGTTTCAACAACTTCTATTTTGACTCCTGTCACTTTCTACATATCAACATTGCAGCAATGGGCACCCATGCAATCCTTGGTTATGCCTGTCTTTTTGTTGGCTAAACCTTCTCCAGTACCTCTCTCCAGCTCTTTCTCCATTACACTGATGACTGCATTGGTGTTGCTTCTGGCACCCGTGCAGAACTTGAAAAATTTATCACCTTCACCACAAACTTTCACTTTGCTCTCAATTTCACATGAATCACTGTTGATACCTCTTTCCCATTTCTAGATCTCATTATCTCAATCTCAGGAGACAAACTGTCCACTAATATTTACTATAAACACATCGATTCCCACAGCTACTTAGACTATACTTCTTCCTTGAAAGGATGTCAGTCTTCTGTTCCAGTTTCTCTGTGCCCAATGCACCTGCTCTCAAGACAAGGCTTTCTGCTCCAGGACATCTCAAATGCCTTCCTTTTTCAGAAGCATACCTTCCTTACAGCTGTAGTCAATGGAGCCTTATTTTGCATCTCTTGTTTCTCATTTTTCTGCTATCATCCCGCCTCCTCCCACACAGAACACAGACAGGGGAATGAGAAGGGATTGCATTGAAAACTATTAAATCTTAAGAGATCTACACATTAATAGGAGAGTCTAGGACCAGAGAGCAAAACCTGAGAATACAATAACCTGCCTTTAGAATGTGGTGGTGAATAAATTTCTATAGCAAGAAGGTGATGAAATTGTACAACTCATTGCCACAGATGACTGTGGAGGCCAGGTCACTGGGTATATTTAAAGTGGAGGTTGACAAGTTCTTTATTAGTAAGGGTGTCAAACATTACGGGGAGAATGAGATTAAGAGGGATAATAAATCTGCCATGATCAAATGGCAGAGCAGAGTTGGTGGGTTAGATGAGCTAATTCTGATCATAGGGTCATACTGACTTGTCCACCCTTGACCTCTCTACTGCCAGAAAGAGGCCCAACACAAACGGGAGGAGCAACACCTCAGATTTTTCAGTTTTAGGTTAGCACCCCACTCCTATTTTCCCTCTTCATCCCCCTTTCTTCCCCTCCTATCTTTCTGATTCTCTGGTATTCCCATTTGTGTCCCCCTTTCCATTCTCACCCCTAATCCATTCAATCATTTGTGTTCCCTTCCCTCTCCAAGCTCCAATCACACACAAGTTTCCACAACTCCCCACTTCCCCCATTTTGTTCCAACTGATGTTGGTATAGAAGCTATAGGGCATCGGACTGAAAGAACCTACAGAGGATAGTAAAACTGCTCGTGGGGTCTCTAGAATCTTCCTTCCCCCCTCCCCCCCCATTTGTGACATTTACCAGGAAAGCTGTACATGAAAGGTGCAAAGCATTTTTGAGGATCCCAATCACCTATTCCACAATCTCTTTGACCCACTAGCAACAGGAAGGTGGCACAGGAGCATCCTGACAAGGATTGTCAGACTGGGTAACAGCTCCTTCCCCCGGGCAATCAGACTGATGAATACTCTGCCTCCACCAAGGTCTCATAACTCTTTGCAGTACTGTTTACCTGTGCTGTGCACTTCACATGCATTTTGCATTATATTTTACTTGCTTATTTGGGATAATAATTTGTTTTATGTGCTGGGTGTGATATCTGTATTGTAGGTGTACCATGGTCCGAAGGAACGTTGTTTTGTTTGGTTGTATATATGTACAATGAGAGGACAACAGACTTTAACACGAACTTGTTTAGCTCTCCCTTCTCTAATGGTTCCCCTTTTCACCTCCGTATCTGTATCCAGTTTATCTCTCCTGTCATCTTCACATTACTTCCATCCACCTTGCTCTATTTATTTTGCCTTTTCCTCTCTTTCTCTGTCTGTCTCCATCTCTCATTAAGCTGCCAACTTCAACCCTGCTCATCACCCCTACTTGGCTATAATGTGGGCGGCACTGCTGCATAGCGGTTAATGTAATTGCTTTCCAGCACCAGTGATCAGGTTTTGATTAGCACCGCTGTTCCTAAGGAGTTTGTGCATTTTCCTTTCGACTGTGTGTTTCTTTCCACATTCCAAAGATGTACCATAAGGTTAGGGTTATTGAGTTGTAGGCATGCTATGTTGGCACCAGAAGTGTGCTAACACTTGTGGGCTGCCCCCAGCATAATTGTTTGACTGTATTGCTCACTGGGGCAGAACAATGCATTTCACTGTATGTTTTAATATTTCGATGTTCATGTGACAAATCAAGCCAATGATTATCTCAACCCCCCCCCCCCTTCTCAGTCCACCAATGGCCTTGTAATCCCTTCTTGCCACTCCCTTTTTCTTCTCTCTTGTGACCCACTCATCTCACCACCCTCAGCCCTGATCCAGGGTTTTGACCCAAAACGTTGACAGTGTCTTTTCTCCTACCCATGCTACTTGATCCACTGAGTTCTTGCAACAGATTAAATGTAGATCCAAGTTCTAGCATCTCCAGTTTCTTGTATTCTCATGCCAGAAAGTTCATAAACTACCTTTCTGTAGGTTGAACACAACCTGGGAATAGTCATTCTTATGTTTCAGACAGACAGAGAGACATACTTTATTGATCCCGAGGGAAATTGGGTTTCGTTACAGTCCCACCAACCAAGAATAGTGTAGAAATATAGCAATATAAAACCATAAATAATTAAATAATAATAATAATAAGTAAATTATGCCAAGTGGAAATAAGTCCAGGACCAGCCTATTGGCTCAGGGTGTCTGACACTCCAAGGGAGGAGTTGTAAAGTTTGATGGCCACAGGCAGGAATGATTATTATGACGCTCAGTGTTGCATCTCGGTGGAATGAGTCTCTGGCTGAATGTACTCCTGTGCCTAACCAATACATTATGGAGTAGATTGGAGACATTGTTCAAGATGGCATGCAACTTGGATAGCATCCTCTTTTCAGACACCACTGTCAGAGAGTCCAACATCACTGGCCTTACGAATGAGTTTGTTGATTCTGTTGGTGTCTGCTACCCTCAGCCTGCTGCCCCAGCACACAACAGCAAACACGATAGCACTGGCCACCACAGACTCGTAGAACATCCTCAGCATCGTCCGGCAGATGTTAAAGGACCTCAGTCTCCTCAGGAAGTAGAGATGGCTCTGACCCTTCTTGTAGACAGCCTCAGTGTTCTTGACCAGTCTGGTTTATTGTCAATTCATATCCCCAGGTACTTGTAATCCTCCACCAGGTCCACACTGACCCCTTGGATGGAAACAGGGTTCATTCATCCACGATGCATTTTTGATCATGTAATGTTGAAATTAAATGAAACAGCGGCACATAATCAAATGTATAGGTGTGTAAGGACTTGAGCAGAATAGAAAGAGCTGCAGAACTGTGATACATTCTCTCTAGTTATATTTAGCCTGGTCAACCCGATGCTGAAATGCCAACTATTGTCTGATTTGCAATTATAAGTTTAGTATGAATCAGAGGGCAGTGAAATATTCTGCAAATGCTGGAAACCTAAAGCAAACTGAAATTAAATTAATCAAACTGAAATTTAAAAAAAAATGAAGCTAATGGCGAGTGATCAAAGATCGTGGCAAAACTTGCAAACAATAGCTTTGGAAATTATAAAAATGGATATCAGACAAGCAGTCTGATAGTACAAAAGCATTGGAAGGGAGTGGGAAGGCAGTAAGGAGGTATGGTAGGGGATACAGTAGAAATTGTTAGAGAGACATGGAGCCTGACATAAACTTTCGTTTGGTGTCATTAATGGGTGGCAGGTACCTGAGAGGTAGGAAGGACAAGAATGGACGACACCAGAGGCAGCAGGCAAATACTGTATTGTCACGTTCCAATGTTATCAACAGTCACTTACCACAAAACACAATCTGTATTAATATATGTACTATCTTTTACACAGTAAAACATCCCAAGTGCTTCCTGAGATTGTTGCAAGAAAGGTTTAACAGCATGAAGATTTTAGCGCTGATGGCCAGAAGCTTGATCAAACAGAGAGATTTTTAGAGGCATAGTAAAGAATGTGGAGAGCTGGGTGGAGAGAGTCAGGGATTCCAGAACCTGGGAGTATTAACAACTGAAACTATATTTGCCAATCACAGTGAATGCAAAAGCCTACAAAAAGTATTGGATACAGCCCAGTCCATCAGAGGCATAGCACTCCCCACTGTTGAGCACATCTGAAGGGAGCATTGCCACAAGAAAGCAACATCTACCATCAAGGACCCCCACATCCAGGCCGTGCTCTTTTATCACTGCTGCCATTGGGACAGAGATACAGGGGCCACACCATCAGGTTCAGGCACAGTTATTACACTTCAGAAAGTTCTTACACTTCAACATCAGGCTCCTGAAACTGCATGAATAATCCAACTCTGAACTAATTTCACAACCTAATTTCACTTTCAAGGACTCCATAACTCATTTTCTCAGTACTACGTATTACTAATATTATTTTGTCTTTGTACAGTCAGTCTAATGTTTGTCAGGCTGTGTGTAGCTTTTCATTGATTTTATTATATTTATTTGTTCTTCTGTAAATGGCTGCAACTAAATTAATCTCAGGGTGGTGTTTGTGACATAGAGGTACTTAGCTTATAAATTTTCTTTAAACTTTGATTAAACACCTGATTATTCAAAGTGGCAGAATTGAAGGAGCACTAATAACTTGGAGAGCTGCCATTCTGGAGGGTATTATAAAAATAGCAGAGGGGAGGATTATTGAGGGGCTTGAGAGCAAAGTATGAAAATTTGAAAATCAAGATGCTGCTTAACAAATGATTAATGAAAGTTGATAAAGTGAATGAGGTTTGGTGCAAATTCAGTCATGGATAGCAGAATTTTAAATTATTTTAAACTTTTTGAATGGGAAGGCAGGGCCATTGGAAGAGGAAGGGCATGAATGAGGTCTTCCACAGCAGATGAGCTCAGGGAGGGGTTGATTCAGGTAACATTACTGAGGTGAAGACATGTACTCTTCGGAGAGGGGGGAGAGACAAAGAGAGCATCCTGATTGGTCTCTCTTTGTGCTAAGTAGACCTATCCATCGTCTCTGTGGGCGGGCTTTACAGTCAACCCCTCTCTCTCTTTCATTGCCCATCAGTTCAGTTTGGTGTCCTGCAGCAACATGGCAGAGTGTTCCAAAAAAACAGAAATTTATAAAATCTACTTCACACCAGACTACACTAAAGTGTACCCCTACCTAAAATAATGACAGTGTTCTCACTGAACTGTTTAGAACAGTGACTTTTCTATTGCCCATAGTGGGTTAAATGATTGCAAAAGACATGTTGAGGTGAGTTTAACTGGTGTCATTCATTCATTTGCATTGCTAGTGTTATTTAAACTAGCTGGCTAGCCGCTAAGGAGTTACTCTATGCTCAAACTCCATGTAGACTTGCTTAAAGTTGTAATAGAATCAAAAAAGGACTCCATGATAAGTACATCTTTAAATGTCACATTTTATGCATAAGACAATATAATAAGGGTACACCTTAAGCTTTTATTTCTTTTAGGAACCGCAACATATTAGGGAAGCTTAGCGCACAGAAGGCTGCTCAAGTACTTCACAGTTCTTTTCAGCAGAAAACCAAAGTCTGACAGAGAAGGTCACTAGAGCTGAGGTGCGCTTTACACCTTTCATCGTTGAACGTAACCTGCCATTCCAGGTATGTGAGCACACAGGCAAGCTACTCAGGAAAATGTTTCCTGATTCAGAAATAGCAAAAAAACTATGCCCGCTCATCAACCAAGACAGCAGCTATTATGAACATGGCGCTGGAACCTGATGTGTGTGTGTAAATAGTTTCAATATGTGATCAAATAAATTGGGTTCTTTGATAATCAAATGTCCTGTATACATACACCCTTGGAGGTCAACACGTGGGGGGGTGGGGGGGGGCTACCTCCCTGAAATGAGATTTTGCAGGGTGGGATGTCTGTGTTCCACACTTGCTGCCTGGCTTGCTGAGCTCCTCCAGCGTTTTGTGTGTGTTGCCTGTAACACCTATAGTTTGATTAAGCATCTCCGGGAAATAGAATGGAGACTGTAGCAAGAAAGTAGGTGGCATGGACAAGTGAATCAGTTTTAGACTCAGCAATACCTAAATGAATGAAATTTCTGATTCACAGCTGGATATCAGTTTGACAGAGGTAATCAAAGACACACATCCAGGAAACTACTGTCGGCTATTAGGGCTGGGGGGGGGGGGGGGAAGAAGGACGGAGTTGTGAATTAACAAGTCTACAAGACAAGAAAGACAGAGGAGGATGAAGAGATTGCTTTTCTCAGTCATACAAGGAAGCCATTCTGCGACTTGATGTTGGTCAGACAGCATTAATGGAGGAAAATAATGGATTTTTGGTGCAGAGGAAGCAGGAGAACCATGTTGAATCCATAGAGTAAGAAATTGCAAGAAACTCGCCCCCCCCCCAAAAAAAAAGTTTTGTCACGGGGAAAGAAGTCTTGTACCCTTACCTCGATATCGGGCGGGTCAAAGCTCAACATTCGCGACATGGTGGAGAAGGTATTCTGATCCTGAGTGAAAACTTTGAAGACTTTCTCTTCTCTATCGCAGGAGTAACTAGTACGGCGTGTATCGCGGTATTGAGTGCGCAGCAATCACGGGAATTTCACAGGCACTATTTGACCTGGGACGCATTCCGAGCCAACAGCCGGGGGCGGGGTTGTCAAACGGTACCGCAACTCCATGGATTCAATCCCCCAGAGTTTGCGGAATCAAATTTGTACTTGGATTTATTATTGTAAGATTGAGGAGATCAAAATCAAACTTTTATCATTCAGCATAAATAACATAAGTTAGTTTAATAACCGATGCAACCGCAGTGAATAGTTAATTATTATCTATTATTACATTATTATTATTAATAATAATAGTTAATTATAAATAAATTATATTAATCAATACATGCCTTGTAGAATGACGTTAGCGAGCATGGTCTTGACCATAACGGTTCTTGGCATTTTTGTTTCTACAGAAGTGGTTTGTCATTGCCTTCTTCTGAGCAATGTCTTTTACAAGACGTGGGACCGCAGCCATTGTCAATATTCTTCAAAGTTTGTCTGCCTGGCGTCAGTGGTCGCATAACCAGGACTATGGCGTGCATCAGATGCTGGCAAGACCATCCAACACCTGCTCCCATGGCTCTACGTGACGATGATCGGGGGTGGGGTGGGAGCTGAGCAGGGTGCTGCACCTTGCCCAAGCCCGATGACTTGCTTGATAGAAACATTTCCCAATCTCCTCACCAGAATGGTTAATGTAGATCAGGGGTTCCCAACGAGGGTCCACCGACCGTTTGCTTAATGGTATTGGTCCATGGCATAAACAAAAAGTTTGGAACCCCCCTGATGTACATGTTTAAAGCAAAGTATGGCAGATGCTTGAAGATATGATAGAAAATGGGAAATGCACAAAAGCTGCCTGTCCTGTGGAGTATTCACAGGTTTGGAAATTGCAGAAGGAGAACACCACTTACCCATCAGACTAGTCAGCCACTTCCTGCCGCGTATGTGGAGGAGCCCGCAGCTTCCACATGAATCCAACAGTCACCTCAGAACCCATCAAAGCAAAATGAACTCACTGGAGGAATTCCAGGGGTCAGGTATTATCTGCAGATGTTGAGGAGAACCTGCAAGAGGACACCAAACTGGAATACAAGTAATTCATTCTCTGTTTTTGTAAAAGGAACCCATATGAGTAATGTGTTTAGTTCTGATTACCTCACTACAGGAAGGATGTGGATGCTATATAGAGAGTACAGAGGAGATTTACAAGGATGTTGCCTGGATTGGAGAGTGTGACTTATGAGAGGTAGGTTGAGTGAATTTGGCCTTTTCTCCTTGGAGCGATGGAGGATGACAGGTGACCTGATAGTGGTGTATAAAATGATGAAAGGCATTGATCGTGTGGATAGTCAGAGGCTTTTTCTCAGGGCAGAAATGGCCAACAGAAGGGGGCATAGTTTTAAGGTGCTTGGAAGTAGGTACAAGGGGGATGTCAGAGGTAAGTATTTTTACACAGATAATGGTGGGTGTGTAGAATGCACTGCTAGTGAAGGTAGTAGAGGTGGATACAATAGGGTCTTTTAAGAGACTGTTAGATAGGTACATGAAGCTTAGAAAAATAGAGGGCTTTACAACAGGGTAATTCTAGGCCGTTTCTAGAGTTGGTTACATGGTCATTACAACATTGTGGGCAGAAGGTCCTGTAATGTCCTATGGGTTTCTATGTTCTATGTTCTACGATGACAATATATCAAAGGGAGCAGTGGTATGTGGTAGAAAAGCATGTTAAAATTTTTTCCAAGTCAATCTGGAAGGAGAAGCAACATTTCAAAATGACCTCTGGTATCTCAGTCATCTTGAAAATGTTGTTGGATGCATAAAACCAGGTGAGTATTATGTAGCGGGATCATCAAAACTATTTTCACATGGATACTCAAGCCTTCTGGAATTAAAAGCAATGTTGTAGGCTAGAAAATTCTTCTTAGCATTCACTGGATTAATTGTGAATAGAATTCTGCAAGAAGCAGTTGTAGGGTAGTTGCTGTCCACAGTATAGAGGCATAGCTACAAAGGCAAAGGCTAATGAGCGAAGTTCCAGAAGTAAGAAAAATAAAAGGGTCTCAAAGCAGCAGCTATGGAACTACTTCAAGTTAGTGTACTGGCCATGTTCAGGGTCTCCTCAGAGGATCTGTATCAATATGCCACGGTTGCCATTGATTTTATAACGTTTGTTGTGGATGGGTGTGTCCCCACAAAATCATTTAGAGTCTTCCCTAACCAGAAGCCCTCAATGAACCAGGAGGTCCACAGTCTGCTGAGAGCTAGATCAATGGCATCCAGGTCTGGTGACCAAATAGAGTATAAGAGATCCATGTATGACCTCTGGAAGCATCTCACACGCAAATTGGACCAAATCGAAATCACAGAAGGATGCTTGATAGCTATGGCAGGGCTTGAATGCCATCAACTCCTACAAACAAAGACAAGAAACATGTGTGGCAACTCCCACAAAATGCTGGAGGAACTCAGCAGGCCAGCAGCATCTATGGAAAAGAGTATATTCAATGTTTCAGTACAAGACCTTTTATCTCAGCCTGAAACATCGACTGTACTCTTTTCCGTAGATACTACCTGGGCTGCTGAGTTCCTCCAGCATTTTGTGTGTGTTGCTTGGATTTCCAGCATCTGCAGATTTCCTCTTGTTTGTGATTGAACAACATATGTGACAACAAGGTTTCACTCCCAGAGGAGCTCAATGCATTTTATACTGACTTTGACCAACAAAACATGGAGGTACCTTCATGAACTCTCACTGCCCCCAACAACACTATGACTTCAATCTCTGAGGTTGACATGAGAATATCTTCAAGAGGGTGAACTCACAGAAACCAACTGGCCCAGACAGGGTACCTGGTTGAGTGCTGAAGATCTGTGCTGATAAATTGGCTGTTGCGTTCACCAGTTTCTTTAACCTCTCACTTTGGCAGTCTGAGATGCTCATTTTTTTCAAGCAGGCTTTAGTTATACCAGTGCACAAAAGGAACTTGGTAACCTGCCTCAATGACTATCATTCAGTAGGATTTACTTCCACAGTGATGAAGTGTTTTGGGAAGTTGGTGATGAAACAAGTCAACTTCTGAAGAAGCAACTTGGATCTACTTCATTTTACTTATCGTCATAACAGGTTAACAGCAAATGCAATTTCATTGGATCTTCACTCAACCTTGGAACATCTGCACAGAGAAAATGCATGCATTGTTGACTATAGCTCTCTATTTAATACCATCATCCCCTAAAACTAATCAAGAAGCTCCAAGACTTGGGCCTCAATACCTCATTGTGCAACTGGATTTTCCATTTGCTCACTTGCAGACCCTAGTCAATTCAGATTGGCAACAAACCCACAGTCACCATCAGCACAGATGTACTACAAGGCTGTTTGCTTAGTCCCTGCTCTACTCACTTTATACTATTGACTGTGAGGCTAAACACAGCTCCAATGCTATAATTAAGTTTGCTAAAGACACTACTATCATTGGCCAAATCAAAGTAGTAATGAATTGGCATATAGGAGGGAGATTGAAAATCTGATTTGTGGTGCCACAACAACAACCTCTCACTCAATGTCAGCAGGATGAAGGGGCTGATTATTGACTACAGCAGGGGTAAACCAGAGGTCCATGAGCCAGTCCTCATTGGGGATCAGAGGGGGAGAGGATAAGCAACTTTAAATACCTCAATGTTAGTGTCTCACAGGATCTATCCAACACCAATGCATCATTACAAAGAAAGCATAGCAGTGCCTTTACTTTCTTAGAAGGTTGCAAAGACTTGACATGTAATCTAAAACTTCGACAAGTGTCTATAGATGTGCGATGGAGCATGACTGAGTGGTTGGATCACGGCATATGAAAACATCAATGCCCTTGAATGAAAAAGCCTACAAAAAATAGTGGATACAGTGCAGTCCATCACGGGTAAAGGCCTCTCCACCACTGAGCACATCTACACAGAATGGTGTTGAAGTCAAGCAGCATCCACCATAAAAGAACCCACCATCCAGGCATGCTTTCTCTTCACTGCTACCTTCAGGAAGGAGGTACAGGAATCACAGGATCCACGTCACCAGGTTCTGGAACAGTCATTACCTTTCAATTAACAAGCTTTTGAACCAGTCAGGATAACTTCACTCACTGCAACACCGAACTGTTACCACAACCTATCGACTCACGTTCAAGAGCTCTTCATCTCATGATACTTATTGTTTGTTTATTTATTATTATTGTTTTTTTTTTCCTTTTTATATTTGCACAGTTTGTTGTCTTTTCCATATGGGTTGTTTGTCCATCTTGCTGTGCGTAGTTTTTCATTGATTCTGTGCTGTGTCTTTGTATCTACCATGAAAGCCTGCAAGAAAAGGAATCTCAGGGTTGTATATATGTGACATATATGTACTTTGATAATAAACTTACTTTGAACTTTGAAATTAACTGGATCAAAGCACTGGAAATTTCAGAAAATTTGCAGATATTGAAAATATTTGTTCAATTATGAGGTCCTTAGATTTAAAAAAGAAAATAGAACTATGGGGTTGGAAGACTCACCTGATGAATGTTTTTGTTGTTGGCAATGCAACTACATATAGTACATATGGGTAGAGCCAATGACAAATGTGTACATCATGCAGGGTTGTGAACTTAAAGGACAAACCATGAACAAGATCTCCATGTTGGAGTTCAAGTTCAGGTCATTTTGCAAAAGCAGTCTAATAGACTGTCAAGGTGATCAAACACAAACAAAAATACATTTTATAAATTAGACCTTGGACAGGGACCCTTAAAATTACTCTAAGGATGATAAATATTTCCTAAAAAATTCAAAATTGATTAAAACCATTTTTGTTTCTTATAAGAACATCACAGCTTTGACGTACTTAAATTGAGTTCTTTGCAACAATGGCAGTATTAGATTTGATCCATCCGAATAATGTTTTTGAGTTGAGTAGGAGGGGAACCAGTGACATAATGACCATTAAAATAGACTAAAACTATGTCAGATATCAGGATTCTTTATGTTTAACAAGGAAATCAAACATTAACTAGCACAATGGACTTTATATAGGGAGATATTGTTGCGTACGTTGGCAAAACAGAACTATTTTTCACATTGCACATGATATTCATATGGTTGGAATCAGGTAGTCTTAAACATTCTGTACCCTGCAGATAATGTGAGAAGCATATCCAAGCTTGGCTTTGATTCATAATTTGTAAGAAAACATCATTATGAACTATGTTCTCAGTTGACTTTCATTGACCTTGTGATACACCCCAGAATGTTTGTTGTGAGATGCTGCTACAAACTGTTCCAGCTGCTACCATCCGGAAAACGGTACCACAGCATTATAGCCAGGACCAACAGGCTCCGGGACAACTTCTTCCACCAGGCCATCAGACTGCTTAATTCATGTTGACACAACTGCATGTCTATGTTACATCGACTGTCCTGTTGTACGTAATACATACTATTTATTATAAATTACTATAATTGCACATTGCACATTTAGATGGAGACATAACATAAAGCTTTTAACTCATGTATATAAAGGATGTAAGTAATAAAGTCAATTCAATTCAATTCATCTTTTGAAATGATTGATTCCTTTCTTAATATCTCATTACATGCGGAGTGTTGAGTCTTTTGTAAACTCCCCAGCTGTACTGGCATATAAAAATGATTGTGAAATTTAAAATACTGCTGAACATTCTGCACAACACTTACTACTTCAAGTATTCTTGCTGAATTTATCATTTGATCTTTAAGGAAAGCTCCGCTATTTGATCATGGCATTTATTTTCCCTCTCAACCCCATTTTCCTGCCTTCTCCCTGCAAAATGTAATGACCAGCACAGCTTTGTGGGCCGAAGGGCCTGTATTGTGCTGTAGGTTTTCTATGTTTCTATGACCTTACTAATCAAGAACCTATTAACCTTCTTTTTAAATATACCCAATGACTTGGTCATATGTGGCAATAAATTCTGCAGATTCGCCACCCACCAACTTAAGAAATTCCTCCTCATCTCTGTGCTAAATTCTGAGGCTGTGCCCTCTGATCTTAGACTCTCCCAGTATTGGAAACATCCTCTCTGCATCCACTCTTTCAACATCCGGTAGGTTTCAATGAGATCCACCCTCATTCTCCTATACTCCAGCAAGTACAGGCCCAGAGCCATCAATAGTCCTCTTATGTTAACCCTTTCATTCCCAGGATTATTCACGTGAATCTCCTCTGAGCCCTCTCTAATGCCAGCACATTGTTTTTTTTTTAAAGTATTGGGTCCAAAGCTGCTCAAAATACTCCAAATTAGTCCAACCAATGCCTTATAAAGTCTTAGCGTTATATCCTTGCTTTTGTGTTCTAGTCCTTTCGAAACAAATGCTAGCATTGCATTTGCTTTCCTTACCACCTGCAAGTTACTTTTAGCGAATCCTGCAGGAGGACTCTCAGGTCTCATTTTGGAATTTTCTCCAGTTAAGCAAGACTTCAGATTTAAAAGTCTAACATGTAGTTTCTGTGTCCACCATCAACAATCACCCCTCTCCCAAACCTCCAGGATCCAGATTAAGAACTTGCAATGGAGTTGCACTAATGTCAAAATTCCTGAATGATCTTTCACAGTAATGACAGCCAATAAAGCCACACCCCAGCTCTGCTGGTTGTTAAACCTTTCAGGGTACTTAAATGGATCTGAGTTCAAGTTCACCAGCAATAGTTTTTAAAAAGTTATAAAATATTTGAAATAATCTAAATATAGTTCGGACATATTTAAATGACTTAAATGTTCAAAACAATATTTAAAATGCTATACACTAAATATATTTCAAATACATTTCAATGATTTAAAAGATAAAACTATGAATAATTTGGAAAGGAATTTACCTTTCCCTCACTTTACTTCTCTGCAGCAACCCACTTCCCCCCCCCCCCCATTCAAACCAACAAACAAGTACTAAGCCTAACTTAACCGTGATCTGTGAGCTGATTTCTCCAAGTTGGCAATCATCAGCACGATCTTCTGTACTGCTGGTTTTTGTTTTCAAATCACTTCATTATGAACTCTTTCCCAGCTCTTAATCTACTCAGATCTTGCTTCGTCAGTATAATCTATGATTGCCGAATCAACAAACCATTGCAAAATTGATTGTATAATTTCAAATACCTTGGGTGTTTGTTCTAGATTAACTCCCTGAAGCACTGATTCTCCATTGTCATTTATAATTCCCCTACTGCACTAATGCCTCTAAAAATAATATATTTCACTTGATAATGCTCTTATCAATTGGATAAGAGCATTATGCACTATATGCTCCCTTTAAACACTTACGAAGTTTTATACCAATACAACATAGAAACATTTAAGCCTCATTTCACATTTACACAGAGAACAATGTCATACAACTCATTCTTCCGTGATCTACATCATCCTTCCCAGCAATAAACACTGTTTTGAGTATCTTGAAATCCATTAGTATTGACAATTCATTATAATGGTGCACAGTATTTAGCCTTGCCAATTGCATCTTTGTGAACCCATCAGCCAATGGAATAGAAGACATACCAAATATGAATCAAGGAAATCACCAAGTGAGATTACCCAATAATAATATAGAGGAACACTAGAAATTTCAATGGAGCAACAGTAAGTGAGCAAAATCTCATCACTGACTCTGTGAACTTGACAGCACTGACAATTTCCCCATGGGGATGAATAAAGTATCTATCTATCTATCTATCAATTTCTCTAACTTCTAGTAACTATCGCTTGTGTTTCCTTACTCTCTCTTTTGTTTTTCTTCATTTTTGTGGCTCCCTCACCCTTTCTCTTCCCCTCTCCACACTTATGACCTGCCTATCACTTCCTTCTGGCTCTCCACCTCCTTCCTGTTTTTCCACAGTACTCTCCTATCACATTCCTTCTCCTTCAGCCTTCTGTTTCTTCCACCTGTCACTTCCTAGCTTCCTACATCATTCCCTCTCATCCCCTTCTCCCACCAAACCACCTTCCCCATCTCAACTAGATTCATCTATATACCTGTCAGCTTGTGCCCCCCTTCCTCATCCATCTACCTTTTTATTCTGACATGTCCTCTTCCTTTTCTAATCTTGATGAAGGGCCTCAGTCTGAAATGTTGACTGTTCTTTTTCCTCCATAGACTCTGACTGGTCTGCAGAGTTCCTCCAACATTTTGTGTGTGTTGCTCAAGTTTACCAGCATCTGCACAATCTTTTGTGACGTAGACTCTGTGAAGCCAATACTAAAATTAGTCAGTAAAAACAATATGAACCATCCCAAATTGGAAGTAGACCCCAAAGAAGTTACAGTCATGTTGCAAAAATCAAAGTTAAGCCATGCCCTCACTCAACTTTTCTGGGGCATAGGCAGGTATTCATATGGCCAGAACAAATATATAATTTGTTCCAAAATCTGTATGTCATTACATAAATTACAATGATTGCCTACAAATAAAATTGGAAAGAAATTTTAAGGTGTGAATCTAAAAAAAATGACTGTAATTAGAAGTGTCTTCCCAAAAGATCGCATTGGCAGAGACATTCAATCTTGGCATGGACATTTTATGCTTTGATGATAAGGTCCCTATTTAAGCAAATTGATTCTTAAACAGCATTAAAAGAGTGGAAACCATGAACACAACACATCTACATTTTTTACATTAACTGATCCCGCAAGCATCTGGCAGATTTTAATTTCTTCTCATCTTATGAGGAAAGGTTGAGCAAACTTGGGCTTTGCTCTTTGGAGTGAGGGAGGATGAGGGACAACTTGATAGAAGTGTGTAAGATAACATGAGGAATAGATAGAGTTGGTGAACAGCCAGCATATTTTTTTTGGGACAATACCAGAGGATATCTATTTAAGGTGAGTGGAGGAAAGTTTAGGTGAGATGTCAAAAGCAGGGTTCTTTTACACAGAGAATGGTTGGTGTGTGGAATACACTGACAGGGACAGTTGCAGGGGTTGGTACAGTAGGGACATTTAAGAGACTTAGACAGGCATATGGATGTAAGAAAAAATGAAGAGTTATGAGCGGTATAGGGGGGATGGGATAGATTGAGAGTGGCAATAAAAGTAAAATGCAGGCCAGGCTGCACCTATGGGAAACAGTAAGCAGTCGATATTTCAGGCTGACTGTTTACTTTTTTCCATAGACGCTGCCTGGCCTGCTGAGTTCCTCCAGCATTTTGTGTGTGTTGCTTTGATTTCCAGCATCTGCAGATTTTCTCATTTGAGACTGAGAGTGGATGAGGTTTATACAGTATAAGTCTCTGCCACATTGTGTACTGTTCCCTGTTCTATGTTTTATGTAAAACAAATTGAAGCAAGCAGTATTGATAGTAGTTGATCAGCCATGATCTCAAAATGGCGGTGCATGCTCGAAGGGCCGAATGGTCTACTTCTGCACCTATTGTCTATTGTTTGTTGTCTATTGTAAAGTGCTTCCTTATTCTCAGGAGAACTGCAGTACCAAGTATTAAAACATTGGTGATCATCTGATATTGTTCACAGGTTGTCAACACATCAAAACTGATGAGGGCTTCTTTGTGCATCATTATCAAAATAAAGAATACTACCATCAGAATATGAATTAATATATGTTAGGAAGGGCTACTGTCAGGAAATGGTGCACAGCAAATCATTTTAAAAAGGCCAATTATTAAAAAACAGGATCTGGAAAATAAATAATCCAATTTATGAATTGATTTTAATACTTTGGTTCAGCTTGTCATTCATTGCAAATGTTAACATTAACATCACATTTACTGATAAAGGATCCTTTTAGTCATTAAAACTATTGCTATCTTAAATAGGTCCAAACGCACTGTAGAATTGAATTGATGAAGGAAAGTATTAAAATGACCAATGTAACCCTCTCACTGAGGCTCATACACCAACTTGGCTCCTTAGCTAGCTCTGCTAACAGCCACGTGACTCGGTGGTATAAAGGCCACCTTTAATAAACAAGATATGTCTAGGGTCAGTATAATTTGGGATTCAACCAAACAGGGACATCATAATGTTCTGATTAAAGGAACCTCAATTTGAATGAATGATGTGTAAATACTGCCCATACTCAGTATTCGGTAGCCCAGAAATGACATTATACACCAGCATCACATTATAAAGACAGTATATTTACCAATTTTCAACTTTTTCAAACAGTTAACAGAGAAAAACAAGTAAAAGGGCCATTACAGTTAAACCAGCTTAGATGTGCACATAAATGTTGGATTTGATTCTATTGAGAAATATACCTGACATAATCATTATATATACCTGAAATATAATCACTATGTACTAGCTATTTACTATACTATGTAATCACTTCTAGGTACTGAATATTACTATGTATTATTTTACTAGACACATTTTGCTATGTATTGTTTTAACTAGATACTTTGTACTCTCTTAGCTGCATACTGTGGCACTTACAGAACACCTGTTTAGCTAGCAGCACTATTAGCTGAAATGTACCCCATGTATTACACTCAGCCTTTGTTTAGTAAGAGATAACGGTGGCGGACAGGATGGTGCGAGCAGGAAATGTAATGTGAGGGAAGTTGTCTGGAAAAATAACCTTGGCCAGGAATGGGGCCCCAATGCGAACTGGAAAGAAATAATGGTGACGCACCAAGAGCTAGGCAAGAGCGATTGATTAGTTAATGAATAGATGATATGCAATTAAAACTTGATTGGGTATGCTGATAAAACCGAAATGTAACTGAGATAAGAAATTACTATAAAGAATGCTGTACACCGGAGCTCGGTGGGCTTTCGGTGACAAGTTCATTGATTGCCTCAGCCTTTGTTTGCAGATAAAGGTTTAAACTTCTCAAAGAATTGTCTGCGTCTCCTGGTCATTTCAAGTAACCACGACAATTCCTGTAGTAACTGGGTGTGTCACTTAACTCACAGCACTGAATTCTCATCACCAACCACAGGTAGAACTTCCCTTTTTGGAATCCTCTGTCTCACAAAGCAAAAGGGTCTCCTCTCTGAATGGGATCCTCCGGGCATCTTCCCTGGTGCTCTTCTCTCAGCTCCTCCTGCCAAATGGCCCCAAAACCAGGCCACTGTCATTCAGAAAACTCTCCCCCGCCCAGTTCTTGAGAACGTTCCATGCCATCCTACTCCTGATTGGCTGACACAACATTCGATGTTGGACAACATGCCTCATTATCTTCAGCCAAAGCCAAAACACTCTTACCAACAGGGCACACTGCTTTTACAGAAAACTGCTAAAATAAAAACACCTCACAGCTTAGCAGTCAACATTTTAAGCAGGTCATTACACCATTCGAAATTCAGATATTATATCAACAAAATATCAGTTGACAAACATGTGCCCAAAGTAGATCGAGTGGAATTCATTTCCGGCTGTATGACCTTAAGATATTGAGAATTTAGTTCAAAAGATTTCTCAAAAGATGAGCATTTAATAGATTTCTCAGGGATATTGAATAGGAAGTGTTTATATTGTTCAAAAAAGGATCATAGCCTATAAAAATAAATTTGCAAATTGTAAACAGCTTTTTCTGAAACATGTCACACACAAACAAATCTTTAAGGTTTGTGATGGAAATTGTCTGGACGTGAACACAAGAAGTAGCTATTGATATTAGCCTAATAAGAATAATTTACAGTTGGATCAGGATGTCTTTGCTTCAGAAAAGCATAGGACAGCTCCTAACCATGATCATTGTTATTATACTGTAATAAGTAATGACAAAATGCATCTGTTTGCATGAAATTAGGTTCTCTATTAGGTACAGAGATGCTCTCAACAATTGGACTGTTTTCCAGAGAATTTGTTACTTAAGAAAAACATATTTTGTGGGATTAAAATAGTTCATGATTTATAGATCTCCAGGCATCAGTTACAACAAGCTTTCATCAATTCTGTGATTAACAGGAAAAAAATAGATTTATAATGTTTGACTCATAATAATCCTCTAAAATTTCTTCCACTCACCTTAAATTATGTTAGATTAAAGAAGAATGAATTCAGCATCTTTAACGATGGAAGAGATCACCAGCTCCCTAGTTAAAGGACATCAAAGATGTTTTCATCTCTGTGATCTCTGTCCTGAAGTTTCCCGGATGACACTAACAGCCAACTGTTCGACATGTTGTATGGACATTTCTTAATGTAAGCACCAGCAAATTCAATATTTTAGCTTCAATGCACATCTGGATTCACTGACTGGGCTCTGCCAGTGATTTTCCAACTCTGTTCCACTGCTGGACTTTGCAAGATTTAGCAATGAAGTGCCAACTTACTGGAATCCCCTCACTCCAGTTTTTTTTATATATTGAATTCACATTGGATTCAACTAGATTATACTGGCACAGGATATCTGGGCAAAAACATAATAGGATAAGATACATTAATTGAAATAATTTCTGTTTGCTGTAATGTTTTCCATTTTTTAAATTGCTTTAAATATTTTATATAATTTCAATTAAAACTGCTTTCACCCTTTTTAATAGTTGTTATACAGGAACGAGCAAGTCCTGAGCTGGACAATCATTGTAGAGTACTCTAGCAGAATGCCAGAAATGCAGAAGTGTCAGGGTCAAAAGTGAATATTATTCCTAATACCAAGGAGAAGGTGCTTGGGAACATGAAAAGTCTGAAGGTATGTAAATAAGTCACCTGGACCTGGTGGACTACATCCCAGGGTTCTAAATGAGGTAGCTGAAGAGATTGTGGAGACATTACTAATGATCTTTCAAAAATCACTAGATTCTGGAAGGGTTCTGGAGGACTGGAAAATTGCAAATGTCACTTAGCTTGACTTCAGCTTGGAAGATGTTGGAGTCTATTATTAAGGCTGAGGTTTCAGGATACTTGGAGGCACATGATAATATAGGGCAAAGTAGGCATGGTTTTCTTAAGGGGAAATCTTGCCTGACAAATCTGCTGGAATTTTTAAAGGAAATAATAAGCAGCATAGATAAAGTAGAGTCAGTGGATGTTGTTTATTTGAATTTTCAGAAGGCCTTTGACAAGGTGATGCACATGAGGTTACTTAACAAGATAAAGAGCCCATGGTATTGCAGAAACCATATTGGCATGGATAGAAGATTGACTGACTGGATGGAGACAAAGAGTGGGAATAAAGAGTATCAATTTTGGTTGGCAGCTGGTGAGGTGCCACAGGGATTGGTGTTGGCACTGCTTCTTTACATGTTATATGTCAATAATTTCAATGAAGGAATTAATGGCTTTTTGGCCAAGTTTGCGGATGATACAAAGATAGGTGGAGGGGCAGGTCATATTGACGAAACAGGGACTCTGCAGAAGGACTTAGAAAGATTAGAAGAATGGGGAAAACAAGTGGCTGATGGAATATAGTGGTCACGCACTTTGACAGAAGGAATAAGGACATGGACTATTTTCTAACTGGGGAGAGAATTTTAAAAAAAAACAGAAGTGCAAAGGGATGTGGGAATCTTCATGCAGGATTCCATAAAGATGTGCTGGCTTTGGAGATCAGCTACTGATTACATGCTACTCACTTTATATTTATGACTGTGAGGCTAAGGACAGCTCCATTGTCATACTTAAGTTTGCTACAACACCGCTGTCATTGACTGAATCAAGAAAAGTTTCAAATCAGCATGTAGGAAAAAGATTGAAGCTCTCGCTGAGTGATGCCACAAGGAGCAAGGAGATAATTATTGTCTTCAGGGAGAGAAAACCAGAGGTTCATGACCAATCCTCATCAGGGTGTCAGAGGTGGAGAGGGTCAGCAAGTATACATCCCTTGGTGCCATTATTTCAGTGGTTCTGTCCTGGATCCAGCACATAAGTGGCATTATGAAGAAACACGGCAAAGCCTCTACATTCTTAGAAGTTTACAAAGATTTGGAATGTCATCTAAAACCTTGACAAGCTTTTATAGATGTGTGGTAGAGTGCATATTGACTGGTTGCATCATGGCCTGTTGTGGAAACACTAATCCCCTTGAATGGAAAATCATATAGAAAGTAGTAGATACAGCCAAGTCCACCACAGGTAAAGTCCTCCGCACAACTGAGCACATCTACACTGTGTGCAGTCACTGCAAAGCAGCATTCATCATTAAGTATCCCCTCCATCCAGGCCATGATCTCTTCTCACTGCTGTCATTAGGAACAAGGTACAGGAACCTCCGAACCCATACTACCAGGTTCAAGAACAGTTTTTACACCTGTCATTAGGCTCTTGAACCAGAGGGAATAACTTCGCTCAACTTCACTTGCAGCACTAAACTGTTCCCATTGTAATGGGCTCACTTTCAAGGACTCTTCATCTCGTGGTCTTGATATTTATTGCTTATATATTTTTTATTATTATTACTATTTCTTTATTGTCCCTTTATACTTGTATTTGCAGTTTGTTGTTTTCTTGCATAATGGTTGTTGTCTGTCCTATTGGGTGTGGTCTTTTTTGATGTGATTCTGCTTTTTAATGTACTATGATTTTTGTATGTAAAATGAATCTCAGTGTTGTATACCGCAAAGAAGAAAAAAATCAGCAGATGCTGGAAATCCAAGCAACACACACACAAATGATAGATAGATAGATAAATAGATAGATAGATACTTTATTCATCCCCATGGGGAAATTCAACTTTTTTTCCAATGTCCCATACACTTGTTGTAGCAAAACTAATTACATACAATACTTAACTCAGTAAAAAATATGATATACATCTAAATCACTATCTCAAAAAGCATTAATAATAGCTTTTAAAAAGTTCTTAAGTCCTGGCAGTAGAATTGTAAAGCCTAATGGCATTGGGGAGTATTGACCTCTTCATCCTGTCTGAGGAGCATTGCATCGATAGTAACCTGTCGCTGAAACTGCTTCTCTGTCTCTGGATGGTGCTATGTAGAGGATGTTCAGAGTTATCCATAATTGACCGTAGCCTACTCAGCGCCCTTCGCTCAGCTACCGATGTTAAACTCTCCAGCACTTTGCCCACTACACTTTTTTCCATAGAGGCTGCCTGGCCTTCAGTGTTCCTCCAGCATTTTGTGTGTGTTGTCAAGATTGTGTATGGTGAAATTCTCCATATCTAGTTTGATAATAAATTTACTTTGCACTTTGAACTTTGAACATTTATTGGAATGGAAAGCTCCCGAGGGAGGTAAGAAATTTCTCATTATCCTCAATCCAAAATCAGGCACTGGCACTGCTTTCCACTGATTTTAGGACACACTGTAAAGTAATTAGCCAGCAGAAATTAAGCATGACTAATAATTGGTAGCTGTTGAACCAGATTATGCTGTATGCTTTGAGCTTGCTGTAAACCTTCCCAGTCCCCATCAGTACCAGCAGTATGATTCTTAGGGCTGTACATGGGACAAATCCAGTATCAGATCTTGTTTCCATGGCATCCTGTGAAGCAGAGTAGTCTTTGAGCAGCAGGTGATAAATCTGAGGCCCTTCCCCAAATAATCTTCATGGACCTGCTTACAGCTTGAGCTCTCAACCACCCTTTCAACTCTTTCTAAAAAAGAGTTTAAATAATTATAATACTTAAGAATCAAAATGTAATGCATTTATTGGAAAACTACTGACATCCATTCAAATCTAATAATTAAAATAAAGGAAAAAAAAAACACAGACACAAGAGGTTCTACAGATGTTTGAAATCTTGAGCAACAGGCTAAAATGGTGGAGGAGTTCAGCAAGTCAGGCTGCATCTAAGAAGGGGAATAAACAGTCGATGTTTCAGGATGAGACCGCGTGTAGTGCTCAAGAGAGTGGAATCCATTTGCTGCACTTACCTTTTTCACATGGTGGGAAGCCTGGATTGAATTGGACCATGCCATCTACATCGACCATGGTGGAATTGAAGAGTTGGGCATGCAACAGATCCTCATTTCACTGCACAGTGGCAGAGTGGGGTGGGGGGGGGGGGGCTGGGATGGTGGACTGGATGCAGTGGTCATCTACACTAAGCAGCACACTTCGAATTTTCAATGCGGACGAAGATTTCCAATCAATGAAGTGGTCATCACCAGCAATTCTCTGGTGAGGATGTGAAAGCTTCAGAGAGAGTGCAGAGGATGCTGCCTAGATTGAAGAGCATGTTTTCTGAGGAAATGAGGATGAAAGGTGACTTGATGGCAGCGTACAAGATGATAAAGAGAATAGATCAAATGAATAGGCAGTGTCTTTTTCCTAGGGTGAAAATGGCTAATATGAAGGTGCATAATTTAAGGTGATTGGAGCAAAATATAGGGTGATGTCAGAGGTAAGTTTATATACAGTGAGAGTGGTGGGTGTGGGTAACAGCCTTCCAGGGGTGGTGGTAGAGGCAAATACATTAGGGGAATTTAACAAGTTTTTTGATAGGCACATGGATGGTATAAAAATGGAGGGCTATACAGGAAGAAAGGATTAGATTGAGCTTAGAGTAAGTTAAAAAGTCAGCACAACTTTGTGGGCCAAGGGGCTTGCACTGTACTGCATTATTCTGATTTATGTTCCGTATAAATTGTCAGCAACACCACGAGGACCACAACGTTGTTGTGGTTTGGAAGCTTGTGTGCCTCCGTGACTTAGGGAGCAATGTTGGAGAGTCAAGGCTTTATCATTTGGTTCTTGGTGGGGTCAAAGGGGAGAGGTCAGGCTAGGAGTGGTCCACCGGTCCTCAGTTCAGGGGTTCAACTCAGGGCTAACAACAACCCTGACTGGTAAAACAAACCTGTTACAGAAACAGCAATGAAGAATCCTTCTACATCTGAGTGGCCAAGGACAGACAGAAACAGAGGACCTTCATTGCCGCCCTAAACACCAGTGGTGTAAACTGTGCAGTAAAACAAAAAAACTGCCAACAACATTTGGTGGACAGGACTGAAGATACCTGAATTAATGGCAAGCAGCAAACTGTTTTCCCACCATTTTATAGGAAGTATAACTAGGAGAAACTTTTCAGCTGCATTTCAAAATTGTGGGGCCCTATAATGTATCTTGCATATTTAATTAACCTCTCTCTGTTAGCAAGACGTGTACCATCAGTCTCTTTAATGATCTGCATGAGTATTCCGTCATATTTTGGCTACCTGTAGGTCAACTGAGGGTCCCCAGCCCACTTCAATATTTCCAATGAAATTTTTAATTTCACATCCATTAAATAGCCATTAAGCAGCTCTCCAGGATTAGCTGGATGTTTTGTCCTTCATTATGATGGCCAATTCAAAGTCGTTTCTTCTACCACTTGAACTGACCAATACAGCAAATTCCCTGCTTTTATATGTGATCAAATGTTTGGTCCAGTTTTTCTGAAATGAGTACCTTAAGAAAAGTAGCTGGATGAATAAATTACAGCAATATTTAAGGCAGCAAAAATAAGCATATAAACAAGTGGTTGTTTTTATAATTGGCTTCAATTTTTCTGGAAAACATCATCCACACCATTAAACATATTCATTTAGTTTCCTGTTGGAGGTTATTGTGGTGAGGGCATGTTTTAATTTTCTTTCATTTTGGACATTGTCCATGGATGTTGCTAATGGTATTTCGGATGAAGCAGCACAATTAAGTAAACTTCCTTAAATCATGTTTTATTAATAGTCATGCATAAGAAAGCATGGTAAATGTGGAGTTATATAAAAGGTCTTTGGCTTGATAAGTAACACTCACAAAATGCTGGAAAAACTCAGCAGGCCAGGCAGCATCTATGGAAAAGAGTAAACGGTCGACATTTTGGGCCGAGACTCTTTTCCATGGATGCTGCCTGGCCTGCTGAGTTCATCCAGTATTTTGTGTGTGTTGCTTGGATTTCCAGCATCTGTAGATTTTCTCTTGCTTGTGATTAGCCTGATGAGGTGGTTAAGAAGGTGTATCATGTGTTGGTTTTCATTCATTGGAGGACTGAGTTCAAAAGCTGGAAAGGTAATGTTGTAGTTCTATAAAACCTTGTTTAGACCGTGCAGATTATTGTGTTCAGTTCTGGCTACCTCATTATAGGAAGATGTAGTTTGGGAGCTTGCTCCAATGAGCTCCTTTCCACCGAAAAAGCTGAATTTCCTGGTGGCCACCCATTTCAATTTTACATCCCACTACCATTCTGATGTGTTAGTCCATGGCTTCCTCCATTGCCCAGATGAAGCCACATTCAGGTTGGAGCAGCCTGGGTAGCCTCCAACTTAATGGCATGAACACTGATTTTTCAACATCTGGTAACTGCCTGCACGCTCCACTATTCCCCATTCTTGGTTACCTTTTTACCTTCTTTTCTTACCTGCCCTTGACCTCCCCTCTGGTGCTTCTCCTCCTTCCCTTTCTTCCATGGACTTCTGACCTCTCCTATCAGATTCCCCTTTCTCGCCAGCCCTTTATCTCTTTCGCCAATCAATTTCCCAACTCTCTACTTCATCCCCCCCCCCCCCCCGGTTTCACCTATCACACCTGCCATCTTGTATTACTTCCTCCCCTCCCCCCACTTCTTACGCTGACTTCTTCTCCCTTCCTTTCTACTCCTGGCGAAGGGTCCTGGCCCAAAACATCAGCTATTTATTCCCATCCATAGATGCTGCCTGACCCGCTGGGCTCCCCCAGTATGTTGTGTATATTGCTCATAGGCTGCGGATGCTTTAGAGATGATGCAAAGGAGGTTTACCTGGATTAAAGAGCATATCTTATGAGGAAAGGTTGAGCGAGCTAGGGATTTTCTCTTTGGAGCTAAGTAGGATGAGAGGTGACTTGATGGAGGTGTACAAGATAAGAGGGATAAATAGAGTGGATAGCCAGTGCCTTTTTCCGCAAGGTAGAAAGAACAACACAAAAGGGTATAGGGAGGCAAGTATAGGGGGGATATCAGAGGTATGATTTTTTACACAGAGCGTAGGGGTGTGTGGAATGCATTGCCAGGGGTGATGGCAGAGGAAAATACATTAGGGACATTTAAGAGACTCTTAGATGGACACATGGATGAAATAAAACTGGAGGGCTATGTGGGAGCTTGACCTTGGAGTGGGATAAAAGGTCATCATAACATTGTGGGCTGAAGGGCCTGTAGTGTACTGTACTTTTTTTTTTGTTCCACTTTCTAAAAAAAAGAAAAGTGAAGCTCTTGTTTTCAAAACAATTGGTGCTTACTCCGGAAACTTATTTCTTCGAGCTGTGCTAACTTTGTAAGAGGATAATTCATAAGTGGATAATTAAAGAAATCTTTGTGAATATAATGTTCTTCATGATATGGAATATAATGAGCAAATGCCCACCTGTGCAAAGGTAAATGAAAGATAATTCATGGCAGCCCAGTAGAGACAGCAACAAATCAGCAATAGCAACAAAGGTGTGCTGAATAATAAACAGGTTGCCACTTTGCTGTTCTGCTGCAAAATGACTCAAAAATAAATTGTCTGGTCTCATTTAGAAAATCCTCCAAGACGTAATTCACTTTAGATTTCCAGCGGAGGGCTGAAAGCATCATCTGATTTTAATGACAATTCATTGCAGAGTCCAAGCACAAATTAACTTTCTCCCTCTACATTTCATCCATTTATACAGCACTTTACATTTTTGCTGTAACTGCACTTTTAACAATAATTAGCTATTGTCAGAAGCTTTGTTACATAAATGTATCAGATAACCAGAAATCATTTAACATACAAACATAAACAAATTATAAAAGGCACGGACTTAACAGTTTATGCTTCTGATAATTTAAACTTTGTTATGTACCAGCAGCAATAGATCACAAATTGAGTCAGGTTTTAATGTTAAAACCATTATATTTATTAGTATCTACTCAAGAATATAGAAAATTAAATCAAATAAAGAGAAGTTAACAGTGTTATGCATGTGTGGCTCCCAAACTATCAAGCTTAGGAACAGTTCTTAAAGTCTAGAGATGGCAAACTAGAAAGGTCCGTAACCCATGAAATAAATGAGGGAAGAAACTTATAAATCCACGTAACTGTGTAGAGAAGAGGATCACGAAGAATTCCACAGGTTCCCTGCTGGAAAAACGAAGTAACAGTCGCCGAAGATCCTATTCGTCAAGTCATTCTGAAATCCATGTAGAAATATCCCAAAGGTGACAGTCACAGAATATCCCTTCGCTCAAGTGGTTACCACATAGCACACCCGAATCCAGGTAAGGGTTAACAACAGTGGTCGCCACAGGATACTCCAGCAAAATCCACGTATGGATCATATGAAGTGTCAGTCACACATCCAATGTGCACTGTGTGCCATTGATCAACCCAATCCTTGGGCATGGGAAATTGAATTGAATTGAATGATCTTTGTTGTCATTATACATAGGTACAATGAAAGTCTGTTTGGCTTCCTCTCAGGCAATCAAACAAAGCAATAGATAAAAACAAGACAGTAATAGAAAAACAGTATGAAATAGATTAGTAGCAGAAAATAAGCTGCAGCAGCACCAGAATATCACAATAATGCACAAAGTGCCATTAGTGCAAGTATTTGAGTCCTTGTGTGTGCATGTGTGTGCTCACAGTTTCAGTCATTGTTCTGTGGGAGTGGTGTGATGGAGGCCACAGCTCTGGGGTAGAAGCTGTTCCTCAGTCTACTTGTTCTGGCTTTTAGTGTCCTGAACCTTTTGCTGGACGGCAGCGGGTCAAACAGGGAGTGGCCGGGGTGTGTGGTGTCTCTGGTTATGCTGATTGCTTTCCTCCTGAGTCTGCTGGAATAGATGGTGTCCAGTCCTGGGAGCTCCATCCTGACTTAAAGTATCAGACTTTACCCATTGTCACAGCAAACTACTACCAGCAGCTTGCGGTCCAAAGCTTCCACTCTCTCGCTCTCTCTTTCTTCTTCTACTGAAAGTCCAAGCGGTCTGTTGCAACTTGTTATACTAATGTCATAGTCCTGCCTCATCCAGGCATTTTAAAGTGACACTCACAGTAAACAAAACCGTGGTCACGTAACAACTTTTTTTTGTAAAGGATAAGACGTTCTCGAACTGATAACATAAATATGGACACCAGAAATTACAGAAATGGCTCCTACAGCTCATATGTTTCAAAAAGGATCAATAGCCACTAAGTAATACCATTGAAAAATAAAGAAATAATGTGCATTTCAATAGCATTCCCAACCTCAGGACATCGAAAACACTTTGTAACACATTTAGAACTTAGAATTGAATTGACTTTATTTCTTACATCCTTCACATACATGAGGATTAAAAATCTTTATGTTACGTCTCCATCTAAATGTGCCATGTGCAATCATAGTAATTTATAATAACTTATAATAAATAGTCAATGTGATATAGAGTATACTCAAATCAACGTTATTTTATCAGTCTGATGTCCTGGTGGAAGAAGCTGTCCCAAAGCCTACTGGTCCTGGTTTTTACAGCTGGAGTAGATTGTGGTTGGGATGAATTGGGTCCCCAATAATCCTAGGGGCCCTTTTTACACACCTGTCCTTGTAAATGTCCTGAATCATGGAAAGTTCACAACTACAGATGCGCTGGGCTGTCTGTACCATTCTGCAGAATCCTTTGATTAGGCAGGTACAGTTTCCATACCAGGCAGTGATGCAGCCAGCCATGATGCTCTCGGTTGTGCCCCTGTAGAAAGTCCTTAAGATTCGGGGGCCCATACCGAACTTCTTCAACTGTCTGTGGTGAAAGAGGCGCTGTTGTGCCTTTTTCACCACACAGCTGGTGTCTACAGACTACGTGAAATCCTGAGTGATGTGGTTGCCAAAGAACTTAAAGCTGTTCACCCTCTCAACCCCAGATCCATTGATGTCAATAGGGGTTAGCCTGTCTCCATTCTTCCTGTAAACCACAACCAGCTCCTTTGTTTTGTGACATTAAGGGAGAGGTTGTTTTCTTGATATCACTGTGTCAGAGAGATGACTTCTTCTCTGTAGGCCACCTCATTATTGTTTGAGATTAGGCCAATCAATGTAATGCTGTCAGTAAATTTAATTAGCTCTTCAGTCAATTTGCTAATCTCAAACCTTCACAAAAGATAAAATGAGAATAAGAAAATAAATATTTAGTTCACTGATGTTTCTCCCAAAGAATGTGTGGCGCATGGCCAAGTGGTCGTGAGTTCGAGCCCCAGCCAAGGCAGCATGCTGTGTCCTTGAGCAAGGTACTTAACCACACATTGCTCCAGTCCGCCCAGCTGGAAATGGGTACCTGCAAAATGCTGGGAGTTAACCTTGCAATAGACTGGTGCCCTATCTGGTTGGGGGGCGGGGGGGGGGGGTAGTCTCGTACTCTCAGTTGCCACGGAAACCGGCATAAGCACCGGCCTGATGAGCATATGAGGCTCGGGACAGACTTTAACTTTATCCCAAAGGATGCAACTCTGATGTTGCAGTACTTGCTGAGTTCTGTTCTCCCCATGTGATCACATAGATTTCCCCTGCTTTCCCCAGACACTCTGCAGGCGCATGATAAGGGTTAGTGAATTGTGGGCATGCTATGCTGGCACCAGAAGTGTGGTGACACTTGCGACTGCCCAGCACAATCCTTGCTGATTTGATTTTACGCAAACGATGCATTTCACTGCAGAGTTCGATTTACTTGTGACATTAAGCTAATCTTTCTTCCCAGTATTCTACCGGCCTTCCAGGCATAAGACTTTGAATTGACACATGTAAAATGTTCTGGCTTACAGATGTGAGAGGTCTTCCCACAGCCCTGAGAAACAGCTGAAGGATTCACCTATTTCCACTATACTGTACCGTCATTTTGTAAAACTAGCTTAATCTTTTAAAATAACAAAAAATATTTTAAAAGCATTTCTAGGAATCTTAAAGTAAATGGGTAATACTTCAGGCCTACATAATTATTTATGGTAATCCATAGAAAGTGATTATAATGTACAGAAAAATCTTTGTTCAAGATCAGTGGAGGTTTTGACCTTCTCTGAACAAAGGTCCAATATATCCACTTAGTGTTCAGGTAACATCACCTTTGGCTACGTTAGATATTAAAGTCACTTTGTATATCAAATGTGAATTTTCTAGAGCCGCCAATTGAATCCAGTAAGTAGATGAATCCACTAAATCAATATCAGTATTCAGCTGTAGCCTGTCAACTTAAGAGAATAGGGGAGGGCACTAATGGCTCTCACCTTCCAAAGAAAGCCTTTATCTGGCTCTTTGTTCTACTTGCTGAATTAAAGTTCTAATGTGCTATTATGTCTGATTATGGACTATTTTAAAATAAAACAGAACTGTCTGATCCAGCCGATTTATGTCTAGGTTAACAAAAATAATGAGCTTTTTGCAGGTATTTTTGATTGTTCAAATTGAATGTGAGAAAGTGAACCAAATTACATCAGATTCAGTAAATGCTTTTAGCTCAGTTAATAATAAGCAATATATTTGGTATTTTACTCTGTGACATCTCTGCTGAATTGGATGACAATTCACAGGCAGTATGTGGTGAGAAACGTATTAAATATTTATTAAAAAGTTTAAAACAAATTTCTGCAAGTGTAAGAGCCTGCATTTCTGTGCTTAAATGAAAGGCTATAAAATGGACCCAAAGAGCAAAACATTGTAATTATGGAAATTAATGTCATATTTTCTCTCAACTAATGAGTGCCAGCTGGTATCAAATTGCAGTGTCACCTTATACACTGACAATTATGATGCAGTGAACACTAGAAGCTAGCTATTATGATATAGTACTCTGCTTATTCCATTGGTACTCAAACAAGTACATCTCAAGAATCATAGGAAATGACGTTAGTTTAACTTTACATTTTTCAGGAATGGAATATAATTTTTTTGCAGAAGGTTTTGTATCAGAACAGTCAAATTCACTTCCTTTTCCAATGTTGTTCAGCTAAACCTGAAATTGAATAGCAAAGTACAGGCAAACTTGACTTTTTGCACAACTCTATGTAAAACTATTACTTCTCTCAAATACTAGTCATATTGGAGACATATGACCATGAGATTCAGAGCAGAACGAAGAACATAGAAATTTGCAGCACATTACAGACCCTTCAAACCACAATGTTGTGCTGACCATGTAACC